>NC_090811.1:39652438-39952438 GCF_036512215.1 Solanum lycopersicum | reverse complement strand
AATGTTGATGTCTTTACCGACCAGAAGAGTCTCCAATATGTGTTCACCCAAAAGGAGTTTGATATCCGACAAGGAAGGTGGTTAGAATTGTTGAAATATTTTAAAATGAATGTCCTCTAGTGTGGTTGCAGATGCCCTAAGTCGTATTGTTATGGGTAGTGTATATCACATTGATGAATCCAAGGAAAACGTAGTGAGGGATGTTCATAGGTTGGTAGGTTGGGAGTGAGATTAGAAGATTCTTGGGATTATGGTTTCATAGTTCATAATAACTCCTAGTCATCATTGGTAGGTTAGGTGAAGTCCAAACAACACCTTGACAAATCATTGATGGAGTTCAAGGAATCGGTCCTTGGCAATCCTAACGATACATTCTCCCTAAGAGGATGGTATTTTAAGGTTCCAAGGCATATTATGTGTTCCAATGGTAGATGGGTTGAGGGATCGGATCGTTGAGGAATACCATATGTCCCGTTACTCAATTCATAGGGGTTCAATGAAAATGTACCATGAACTTACGAAATTTTATTGCTTGAAAGGTATGAAGAAGGATATAGCGCAGTTTGTTGCTAATGGTCCAAATTGTCAATAAGTAAAAGCCGAAAATCAAAAGTCGGGTGGCTTACTACAAGAGATAAAAAATCCTACTTGTAAGTGGAAAGACATCAATATGGACTTTGGGATGGGTTTACCTCGAACTCAAAAGTCATATGATTCTATATGGGTTGTTGTGGATAGGTTGACCAAGTCGCTAACTTTATTCCTGTCAAGTCTACATATTCGGCGGAAGACTATGCTCGGATCTTCATAGATGATATTGTGTGTCGCCAAGGTATTCTGTTATCCATTACATCGGATCGGGGTGCATAATTCACATATAGGTTTTCGAGGTCACTCAATAAAGGGGTTGGGTACTAAGGTGAAGTTGAGTACCATTTTTCATCCCCAAACGGATGGTCAAGAGGAATTTACTATTCAAACCCTTGAGGATATTCTTAGGGTTTGTATTATTGATTTCAAGGAAAATTGTAATAAGCATTTTCCTTTGGGGGAGTTTACTTAAAATAAGTTTTAATTCATTTATCTCTATGGCTTTCTATGAAGCCTTGTATGGTAGGAGGTGTAGGTCTCATATTGGATGGTTTGAAGTAGGTGAGCCTACGCTTTTCTTCCCGATTTGAATTATAAGACTTTAGAGAAAGTTCATATAATAAGGAATCGGTTGCAAATGTCCTATAGTTGGCAAAAGTCTTATGCCGATCATAGGAGAAGGGACTCGGAGTTTGAAGAAGGTTATAAGGTGAATTTCAAAATTTCACCAATGAAACGGGTGGTTAGATTTGGCAAGAAAGGGAAGTTGAGTCGTCGTTATATGGGTCCCTACGAAATCTTGCAAGGAGTTTGTAAGGTGGCCTATCTATTTAAACTTCCTAGTGAATTGGCTTTGGCTCATCCAGTTTTCCATGTTTCCATGCTTATAAAGGGTACTTGTGATCCCGAGTCTATTCTTCCTATTGTGGAGTTTGTAAGGTTGCCTATGTATTGAAACTCCCTAGTGAATTGGCTTTGGTTCATCGTGTTTTCCATGTTTTTATTCTTAAAAAAGGTATTTGTGATGCCGAGTCTATTCTTCCTATTGAGGGTCTTGGTGTGAAGGATAACCTCTCTTATGATGAAGTTCTCGTTAAAATTCTTGGTAGGCAAGTCAAGGGGTTAAGGAATAAAGAGGTGATTTCTGTGAAAGTGTGGAAAAATCACCTAGTTTAGGGGGCAACATGGGAGGGTGAGACCGATATGAAGTCATGTTATCCTCATCTTTTTGATTATAAAGGTTAGTTATTCTTTTTAATAATATAAATATGACTAGAAATTTGTGTTTCTTGATTTTTGGTGAAGTCTTGAAAAAATGTGCATTTTAATCACATTTCAATGATGTACAGTGAATTTGATGCATAAAACTTCAATTTTTGCCTTTTGTTTTTTTTTTACCTAAGTCGTGCATTTTTATATGGTGAGTCTTTATGAAATGATATATAACATGTTGTTCGACTAAAATTTGACATAATTGTCTCATGTAAAGTATGTTGAGGTCATGTCGTTGCTGTGAGAAGGATATTCCTCGTAATGTAATGTTGTGCCTTATTGGTGGCAATTGAAGTTTTGAAATTGACTTTTTGAAATCATATGATTTATATTGATTTGATATTTTTCAATTGTTGGGACTCTATTCTTGAGTCGATTTCTTCCTTTAAAACAATTTTAGTGTCTTTCGGAGACGAATGTTCCTAAAGGGGGGATAATGTAACATTTCGAAAATAATAGATGAGTCTTAAATCCTAACATAGGTTTCATGGGGTATAAACACTTTTTTAACACCTAATTTTATGGAATATAGGTCATTTAGGAAGTTTAGAAACCAAAACATCGAAGAACGTCCATTGCGTTCAGAAACTAGTTCTAAGAGGTCTTATCATGCCTTAGTCTATTGGACTAGCTATTAGGAGTGATAAATCCAATAAAATTGGTGGAAGGGTAGTTAATAGGTGCTTAAGAGGATTCGTGGTAGAAACGTATCTGTACGACTCCCGAAGGAGCAACCAAGGTCCCTTGACGAGGACCCTAGCACATAAGAGGCAACACTGCCTAGGTAGTGTGCAACCAAGAGAAGGCAGCGACAGCTCATGTCTTGAAAGACGAGGCTTCCATTCCAACCATCGTCCCACAATTAGTAAAACATTTTGAGGACATCAGATGCAAAGTCTCTGACAAAGAACAACGGTTGTGCAGCATGGAAGGGAGGCCTGGTTCTCAATGGACCAATGGCCCGTCGGTCGGGGTCTCATCGATTGGCCTGCAACTTTCTTGCACTTTCAAGTTAGTTTTATTTAATTATTTGGAGGGTTATCAGATTAATTTGTAGTTAAAGGTAATCTAATTATGTTAATTAAGTTCCCATATAAAGACCCCGAACCCTCATTAGTCTAAACAGATTTCACAAAATAAATTCTCTTCCTTCTCTGTTCTTTCTCTCTCCATTAGAAGACACCATTGAATACAAGATAGGGTGAGGTTTTGGGGCTGAAAAGAGAAGATTCAACCATAAATTCTTTCATCAAACGTTGTGGTATGGGATCTAATTCACCTTTGAGACTTCTTTCCAAAAAGAGCTCCTTCAAAGTATTTCTAGAAGTTGGGTTTTCAAGTGGGTTTCATTCAATTACGAGTTTGTTGTTATGAACTGAGTTTTTTATGGTTTCTTTACGATATAATGAATGGATTAACATGTATTTTAATTTGATTATTGTAGGTAGTGATGGTTTGGTCTAAATTGAAGAGCATGATCTTTAACCCTTAACCCTAGTTTGATCTTAATGTGAACATGGTTGTGAGTGGTTCAATTTACTTGATTATTGATTAAATCACTATTAAATGATGTCTTTACACTAATCATGAACAAATTAGGATGATTTTTAGCCTTTCATACTAGTTCTTTAGAAGTGATCTAGGTTATGAGAACTGACCTAAGTATTTTTTCTTAAGCATTGATTTAGTATTGAATTATGGTGTAGTTACTATTCTAGCCTTATTATTATGTTGATTACTCAATTATAATGTGGTACATATAACTTTGGATTTATTTGAGGGTTTATGGTAAGACCTATATAAGGGACTATGGAGACTTGGTAAGTCTTATGATCTCTAATGAACTATGGAGACTTTGTAAGTCTTATGATCTCTATCTTTTCTTCCAATTGTGATTTATTGTGATTAAGTCATAATGTTATATTGGAGTAGGACTTGTATTAGGATTTATAGGGTGGTATGATGTTTAATTGAAATGTCTTAACTATGTTGTGAGGTTGATTAAGGTGTATGTGTTATAAGGATTGTGATTACTATTAATGTGCATTGTTACGATACGAAATGCTATTATGCTACCTTCACTTATATGAATTGTAATGAAAGGACGTATACTCATACAATTCTTATTGATTTATTGATTATGATTATTATAAAAGAGGTAGACCCTATAATCTAAACTAAGCTATGATGGTTAATTAAAGGCTTAAAGACATTTCAAAAAGCGAATCTAACTTAGCACCCAGTGAACTAGATTGAGGAGTGTGCTTTCACACATAGGGAAGGTAGGAGAACTAAAGTAATCCTAATATTGGAGACTACAATACATGGATCAAAAAGAGGGTCAAAAGTATATATCCTAGTTCTTGAACTAAGTTGACCCTATAGGAATACTAGCTAGTGGATGCACATAGTTGCTATGTTTTATTGTTTGGTACTACCATGGAAAGTACTCCGCCTTCCTTCAGTATAGAATATTTTTTACACTGGATTCCACACTAGCTTATGTGGTCTATGTCGGTTAGAGCAGGCACACACTTGAAAAATTGCTTACCATGAGGTCGTCCTTTTTGTTGCGGATGCCGCGAGCACACACCTTTTAAGGTAGTTTTTATTTTAATAATAATTAATTGTAAATTTCAAGTGAGAAACTCCAATAAATTATTATAATAAATATAGGTCAACTGGTATATGTTCCTAAATAAATATTCTTCAGCCCATTAACTAATGATTAAGTCAAATATCTAGAATTAACCATCAACTAAATATCTAAGGTTAAAAAAATAGTTCAAAATTTTAAAGAATGACCTTCTGGGTCATAACATTATTAACCATTACAAATTATGCTCGTCTTCGAACATAAAGAGAAGAAAAAAGAATAATCGATGTAACCAAAATTAGAAGTTATGACCTATATGACGGTGTTCATCTCTTTATGTGAGCCTCTATTTATAACCATTTCATCAAGAATAGATATTAAAAACTGAACCTTAGAATCAAAATTTGATAGATCTACAAATCAAAGGTGATTATCAAGTCACAGACTATTCAATGAATTCAATCTAAACAGAAACTTATTAGACCTTAACACAACCATTAGGACTAATCTTTTCTCACATAACCAAGATAACATATCGAATCGATATCAGCTATAATCAGAAGTGAAACTTAATTGACCACCACAAACTCATAATGCATAACGCATCTCTGATCCTATCAAGATTCATTCTTCACAAATGTTTTCGTGAGATAAATTTATAAAAATCTAATATTTAGACATTAAAAGCTCAATTTATCATATCCAAATTAGAAAATTATCAAGTGAACACTCAACAAATGATAGACCCAAGCATACATAACCTTTAACAACACTGTCAGAATGCTAGATAAGTAGTTTTGATTGTACAAAACCCTTAAGAATAGTAGTACTAGAACAAATGATCCCACATTCAACCACACAGAGCTAGAATGTGATCTCAACAACAAGATGAATACTAAAACTGTCAGACAAATGTAAATACTCGTGGTAGCTCTTCTATAAATTCTCATAAACCAGGTAGTACGTGTAAATCTACTCAAAAGTTTCAACTGCCTAGTTCAAACACCAAATTTACAATATCTGAAATCACGAAAGTTACCCAAGCATTCCACACTATAAAGAAGACATCACATGATCGGTACACTCGATCCCTTACTAGAAATTCACCCACAAAAGTAAAAACATGTGTGGGCATTAGTAGTGAATTATACTCTAAATTACTAGTAAGTCTATATCGAACTAATTCACATCTCTCGGTTATATCTAAATACAAAGAAAAAAATCTATAAAGCTTTCCACTCTACACTAAGGGCCTAATTGAGAGTTCATATTCCTTTTTCCTTCTTAAGTTCCTTCTGTGTCACAAATTTTAACTAGCTTAAACTCTTAAATACATCATATCTTTGTTATTTTCACTCACTCACTTATCAATATTATTATTTAGCCAAAAATCATTGAAATTTTTACCTTATTCTCTAAATTTTTTTTAATGAAGCTCTTCCTTAGGTCCTTTGAAAATCAAAATAATACACTTTATGGATCAAACCATGTATTAGTTCTTCCATATGTTCAATATTCAATGTAACTGATCATTTCATACCTTATTAATCAAGACCTTGACAAAACAAACCACCATGATCATAGACCCACAATTCTAAACTCGATTTTTTCCCCAACTGTGTAACACAATTCCATCATGTATCAACATTAACTCATGCATTGAATATCGTCAAGAATTTACATATCTTAACCTATAATTGATCACCTCCACATTGATGTTAGCATATCCTTTGATAAAATTTCAATTGTACTAGTTACAAAACTCAAAAGAATAAAGTACTTATCATCACACTCACGTCCAACATATTTACACTTCTTTGTCGAATCTTATCCAACAACTTTGAACTTATAGGAATGTCGCGTAACACTATCATCGTAACCATAGTAAAATTGGTGGAACTACATGTCTCTAAACCTCAATTCTCAATACCATTGAATATACCTCTTTACCCCTTGTAATAAAAGAAAATATTCTTTCTCTCACCAATTTTCTATTGGACCAACGTCCCAACTCCTCATTAAAATACAATACAACCATGTTACTCACAAAATAGTAGTAAACCATACCATAGATATTCTAAAGTAATCATCACCATACAAAAGTCTTTTAAGCAAAAAAATATATCATATAGTTTCATCCCAATCATAATTTATTTTCACAATCCAAAACATGTCGTCATTGGCACCCACACTTGCAAGCTGGTGGGAGAACCACTACTGCCTTCCAACTAAAGCAATTATGCTACAACTAAAGCATTTAAGTTACGTAAGCAAGTTTAAAGATTAAAAGCAAAGTTTAGTACTAAAAACAGATCTAACAGCTGAATTATTGCAGAAGTTAAACCTAGAATCTTAAAGTCAATGTACCAAAACTACTAATGAATAACAACGTGTAATAAGGAATTTCTAATATACTATTCCATAACTAATTATAAAGGTCCTAGTCTGAAATTGGTGGACATGAACAAAAGAAAACTCCATGGCATCCCGAAATAAATAGCTCACCCTTGAAGTCAATGCGATAGTCTCTAATCTCCTAAGATAGGTCTGTCAATAGAACTTGAAGATGCCCTGTACTGAAAAAAAAGTAAGAGCAAGTGCGAAATCAGTACACAACCACCATGTACTGGTAGGATCGCACCACTAACCGACTAGTGCAACATAAAAAAGTCTAACAACATTATAAACATATGTATATATATCAATTTCAAAATTTGGCAATACATTTCACATACTTTACATATCATTGATTATCTCAAGGAACCCTAACTAAAACAGTTAATGTAGTGACATGGAGCTGATCCTAGTTAGCTTAGCGAAATGTGGAAATCTGATCCCATAATTGTGCCAGAACGTGGCTACCCGATCTAATAATTGTGCCGGAATATGGAAATATTATCCAAGATTACTTTCTTGAACATGGAAATATGATCCCAAATCATACACAAGAATCACAATCACAACTACATCATTAAGATCATACATTTACATAATAATTTCATAGATATATTCTTCATCTATCTTAATAACAATGACATGATCAATATTATGATATTCATATATATACAAGTATTATAATTGAGGAAGAACATGCATACATCACACAATCAAGAAATTACAACCATCAACTTCCTTAATACAAGCTTGAAACAAAAACTTGGACCTTTCCTATTTGGATTCATTTCGCTTGTTCTTGGTCTACAAATAATCACAGTAACACGGGGGCCAATAGATAATCGCTAATTACGCAGAATACTAACAATTCTATGAACCATAGATAAAACCCATGATCCCAACTAGGCAATTTTTGGGTTAATTACACAATAGAGTCTATCAAGAAACCCTTCCCCATAAATATTGACCCATTCCATTATGTTATACGAATCGAAAAGTGAATCATGGGAGAGACAAACTTACCTTTACATTCAAGAATGGTGAAAAATGAGTTGGAATAGATCAAGGATCGTTCTTAAGCTCTAAAAGTTTAAAAGTGCCAAATATGATCGTTTAGGGGTTTTATTTACGAATTTATTCACTATTGTGCCTCTAAAATGACACCCATCCCGTAGTAGCAGCATCCCTGCATCAACATAAAATTTCATTGTATCGACATTTTCGAACCAATGAGCTTTCACATGAAATATTCCAAGAATTCATAATTCCAATCCCCGTCTAATGTGCTACAACGACACCCTTCTCGCTATAGTGACATAATTCCGGCTACAACGACAAAATTTGATATAGAAAACTAGTTGGATAATTTTAATTCCCCCTTTTTACAACACACTATTTTCTTATTACGCAAAAAATACTCTTAACACTAAGATCGATTCTTCAATATTACTACCATATTACACTATTCCTTGACGACTCTGATTTCCTCTAATTCTTGACAAGGTTGAAAAAGTACCAATACTTCGAAAAGGTTTTTCCGACCCTGATTTTCCCTCACTGGAATTTATGTAACGACAGAACCCAACTGTTACAATGTCTTCCAATTAATCCATCACTCGTACCCGAATTACAAAGCCTAGAGAAAGATTTCTAAAGAAAGAGCAAGGTCGTACCTAAATCCATGAACAATTGTTGACAGTCGTCTCGCATGTCCTTCTAAGTCTGTCTAGTATCTTACTCGACCGAACGATGCTTCCATTACACCTTCTAGACATAATTTTTTTTGTCCTCAACTTACGAACATTAAGATAAAGAATAGAAATTGGTTCCTCCTCATATTGGAGGTCTTTACCTAGCACTGTTTAATTATACATAAAGATATAGTCACGGTCTCTATGATATCTCTTGTACATATACACATAAAATATGGGATGTACACCAAATAAATTAGGGGGTAGCTCCAATCTATACGCCACTGGTGCTACAAATTAAAGAACCTTAACGGGACCAATATATCACGGATTCAAGTTAACTTTCTTATCGAATCTCATAACCCCTTTTATCGGTGATACTTTAAGGATAAAAATTTCTCCATCTTTGAACTCCATGTACCTCACCTTATGGTCAATATACTTCTTTTGTCTAGTTTGAGTGTCTAGAAGATTAGATTGGATGCCCAAAACCTTATCTTGAGCATCCTTCACTAAGTCACCCCCCAAAGGTTTTACATCTAGAACTCCAGACAAACCGATGGGTGATCTATGTCACCTTCCAAATAATGCCTCAAATGGTTTCATGTCAATGATCGAGTGATACATATTATTGTAAAAGAACTCATATAGTGGTGTAAATTTGCACGAGCTCTCAACATGTCCTATAAAACTTGAATAGTCCTCTTCGATTGTCCATCCTTCTAGGGAAGAAAGGTTGTACTAAATGTGAGTTGCGTACTCAATTAATCATGAATCTTCCCCCAAAACATAGAGGTGAAAAGGGTACCGCGATCATAGATTATTAAAAAGGGAACTTCATGCAACCTCACTATCTCCTTCACATATATTTTAGATACTTATTACGCATTGTAATCTACCTCATCGGAATAAAATGATCTGACTTAGTTAATCTATAAACTACAACTCAAATAGAGTAAAAATTCTTTAAGGTCTTCGGAGAACAACCACAAAATCCATGGCTATTGTTGCCCACTAACATTCTGGAATTCACATTCTTTGAACTAAACATGTAGTCCTGTGATGCTCATACTTCACTTGTTGGAAATTCAGGCACTTCGTGATGTCTTTATTCAATTCTTTAGAAAAATAAATTAGTATTGAACCTCTATACATCTTTGTCACCCGGATAAATTGAATACCACGATCTATGATATTCCGTCAATATTCCTAAATCAAGCCATATACTCAAGGAACATAAATCCTACCCTTATGATTGAATACCATATCTGCAGCAAGAGTGGTCCCTTGGGATTAAGCTTTTGGAATATTTGTTCTAAGTTCTTCCAGATTACCGTCTTTCAATTATTTGTCCTTGATGCCCTCCATGAACATGGAATACTTCGATACTAGCTAACAACCCACCTCTTTCGGAGGTGCCCAACTACATGAACTTAGATTCTAAGGTATGAATTCCTTGCCCAAAGGTCGCTTGTTTACACTCAAATAGGATAAACTACCAATCCTTACTGCCTTTCTAGTCAAGGCATCCACTACTAAATTAGTCTTGCTCGGATGATATTGGATAGTCACATCATAATCCTTAAGTAACTCCATTAATCTCATGTCTCAAATTCAAATATTTTTGAGTGAATACATACTTGTAGACTACGATGATCATTAAATACCTCACATTTAACACCATAAAGGTAATGTCACAAAATCTTTATAGAAAATACAATTGCCACTCATTCCAAGTTATTAGTGGGATAATTCTTTTGATGAACTTTCGATTGAACTGAGGCATAAGTTACGACATTCTTATCCTACATCCGCACAACACCCAAACAAGAATGTGAAGCATCAATATAAAAAATGAAATCCTTGCCCTTAACCAATAATAATAGGATTGGCGTGGTGGTCAAAAGAGTCTTGAGGTTTTGGAAGATCCCTACACATTTCTGAGTCAATTCAAATCGTACCTCATTTTTGGTATTTGTCAAGTGAGTACTAATTATAGAACAATTCTTAACAAAACAAAAATAATAACTAGTGAGTACCACAAAACTTATCATTTCCATAACCTTACTAGGTCGTATTCAATTCATAACTACTTGAATCCTTTGGGGATACCCTTACCTTTTTTACCCCTAAATGTTCCAAAATGCCATTAATTTCAACAAAAAATTACACTTGAAAAATTTTCAATATAACTTTTGCTTCCCAAGAATACCCAAAATTGTAAGGAGATGGCTTCCATGATCTTCTTCACTTCTCGAATTTATCAAAATATCATTAATAAAGAGTAAAAAAGGAATCAAGAAATGACTTTAACACCCCATTCATCCAGCTCATAAAGGCTACAGGCACATTAGTCAACCCAAGGGCTACCTATTGCGAATGATGACGTTATTCAATTGTTGATAGTCTATAAACATCCTCACGCTACCATCCTTTTTCTTGACAAACGAAATCAGAGTACCCCGTGGGGAAGCACTAGGATGGAAAAATCCCTTATCAAGGAGCTCTTGTATTAGAGTCTTAAGCTCTCTCAACTCTGCCAGAGGTATGCGATATGGAGGAATTGAGATGGGACGACTGCCAAGCTCTAAGTCAATATATATATATATATATATATATATATATATATATATATATATATATATATCCGTAGACATGCCAGAAAAGTTATTGGGAAATACTTGTCTATACTCGAACACCACAGAAAAAAAACCCAATGGATGCAGCCTCAATCTAAGAATCCCTAATATGTGACAAATAATCTAAACAACTTTGTTTTACTAGTTTACTAGCCCAGTTGAAGGATATAATCTTAGCATGCTTAGGCTTGTACAGCACTTCCCACTATAATGTTTCCCTTTTTGGAATTTATAGGGTCATAGGCTTTGTATAAAAATTAAGAACAATATGGTAATGGGACAACCAGGTCATTCCTAATATAATATCAAAGTCAGCCATATCCAATATCACCAAATCAACCCATGTCTAAAATTCCACAAGCAATATGGGCAAGCACAATAGACGTCGGTTACTATATGTGACTCTCTAACATGGGTACATACATGAATAGAGACATCAAAAACATCACACAACGTCTCAAATTTAGAGGAAACTCTCACAGATAAATAAGAATAAGTGAAACCTTGAAAAAATAACACACTAGTTGTTTAGTCACAGACTAGAATAGTACTTGTGTATCACTATGTCTATATACATGTATCTTAGGATACATGAGGTCAATATTAGTTTTAATTATTTCTAGATAAACTATATGCAAGTAGATTCACATATTTAGAATACATAACAAAACTCGCTCCCATCCCTCCGATGTAACTCGCCACTCTTCTATGTATCTAGGATAGAAAAAACACATGAATCAAGCCATATACATAACATGTACATGTATCTAGTCTTATTTATATGTCTATGTGATACATTACTATCTCGTTTGACTCCGTCCCCATCCCACTTGGCACTTCCCTATTTACTATATTTGAGAAAAAATATATGTATCTTTCTTAAAATATGGTAGAAAACTCTTAATTAGAGATAAACTACGCAATTATTTAAAAATATAAATAGAATTAGTTATATTGTAGGAATATATGTCTAGTAAGATAGTTTTCCCTTTATACTACCAATTTAATGGATAAACTAAATGAAACTATTTAATTTTAATGAATTACTAAATTAAACTTGAATCAATTAACTATAATTTTAGTGATATTTATACAAAATTATATGAATTAACAAGATTTAAGTTATAAAAATTACTTTTTAAGGTGAATTAGTGTAATGACCCTCTATGTCATGTACTTCTATTTTCTATCTCTTTAACATTTACACTTATCCAATAGCAACCCTAATTAACTTATTCTTTATTGGGACAGACAGTCCGGTCATTTGGTCACTCATTTGATGACCTCAAGATCTAATTAGGAAGATTCCATCAGCTGCTAAAGGGTCATGTAAGGATACTAGCACGGTTGACATGGCTCCCGAGGTTTTAGGTGTGAGTTTGTGTTATTGGGAATTTAACTTTCAACTTAAGACTAAGTTTTACCTTGTTTAACATTCACGGTAAACATGCTCGGATGAGATTTTGGTTAGTGCATTTAACTCTAGAATGTTGAGTTTGGTCTATAATAAACCTTCATATTGTTTTTTATTATTTTGGTCTCATTTTGATCTTTTTATGGAATTTAACTAAATATGGAACATGGGGGGGGGGGGACATACTTTTTTTGCAAGATAATCTTAGATTGAAGTTTCTACGATTTTATTGATCCTAGAAATTTGAATTTAATGGGGTAGCATATTTTATTAGCATGGAAGGGGTTCCAAACAAAAACTCGAGGCACCATGTTGGATAATTCAAAGTCTAATTACCTCGCATATATGGTGGTTGATGGTGCATCCATGTAAGGATTTTACGTTTGCGCACCCAGGGTAATGTTCAGGAAGGGTTGTCGTCCATACTCTCTTGTTCATGGAAACCATGCCATGTTCGTGATCCCATAGATGCTGGCCCTACTCATTCACACGATGCCAACAACATTCACGAAGTCCTGAGGATTTCTAAGCCACATATACACGAATAATGCTATGTTTATGGAGACTTGGAGTTCAGTTGAATGCGTTCATCATGTTCCTACTTGTTCCTGATGGACAAATTACTACTTTTTTAATTAAGACCAATGACTGGATCAACACTATTATCAAATATACTAAAGGTTATTTCTCTCTTCTTAAGCTCAAATTAAGGTTATTCAAAGTGAGGTGGCTCCGTGCGGTTTTTGGCTAAATAAGGGACTTTTCAGAAGTGATTGGTGAGTCTTCGATTGAGGTAAATCTATGTCTAGTTGACTTCCTTGTCCTCTCATTTGACATTATATGTCTAATTGTGGAATGCAATAATTTATAATTTCTCTAAACCCAAAATAATGTTAACTTTTGGAACAAAACCTCAAGATACGGCTTAAGGCCTTTTGATGAGGCTAATTTTTTGATACACAACATGAGTTTCACATTTCTTTTTTGACTAAATTTTGGGTCCATTTTTTATTATTGTAATTTTAATGTCTAAACATTCCTAATGATTAAGTGAACGATAATTAGATATCGTGGTGGTGTTTGAAAGTATTTTAGGAGTGGATGGTAATTTTGTTGTGGATTTGTAGCGTTAAAAATTGGCTTTGAGGTCGGATTCAGTCTATTATCTTGGTTGAGCTTCTTAGGTCATTTTTAGTATAGATTTCATGTAATTACAATTTTTTTTTAGGTACTTATATTTCCCCTTGCTCATTCTATCTCTTCACTACACCATAGGAACCTTAGGCTTATTATGGGGGTTGTGATCATTTGTTCAGGCTTTTAGATTTTCTTATTGTGTAGATAATCATTCTTACCCTCGGTAGGTTTTGTAATTTGTATCTTTAGACTAGGTTGAACCTTAGATGCTTTAGTTTATGTTTGTTTTCCCTCATATTTATGTTTTCTCCTCGTAGAGCTTGTTTTGGGTTATTCTTCTTGAGCTAGTTCTTGTGATCTTTGTGTCTCATCATAGGTCTGAGTTTATCCTCACTATTCTCAATTATTTTTTGGGAGTATGTTTAGGAGAGGGTGTTGTACCTTGAGTTTGTTCTCTTTTTATTGATTTGTAAGCACTTCTTTAATTCCTTTGCTTGATTAATGTTTTGCTTGTTATACTCATACTAAGATTGATTATAGTGTTAGGTATGAGTCTATGTGCGAGCACTGGTGGATCCCAAGTTATTACTCTACTTTGCATGGTTATACATTTATATGACTTGTGTATCTTATTTCAATGTTTTTGATGAGATGCATCACTTTGTTTGTTCATTCTCAGGGAATTATCGTACAATCTCGATTCATGCATTTGCATAGTTATCATTCATGGTGATTTAGCGTCTTAATCAAACTTTTATTTTAAAGTAGTTTTAACAAGAGTCTTAATACATAGATCACTTGAATTAGTGGTTTTTGAGATTACATTGTTTTAGGATGTGCTCTTTTCCAATATGATATTTTAGAGGCATCTGAAATGTGATTAGTATTACTTGATTACCCAGCGTATCGACCCCATTTTAAAGATTTTTTTAATACTTATAGTACCTTTCCTATTAATAGTTGGGGGGCTTATGCCCATGGAAGTTTAATGTCTAGCTGACAACTTTTATTTGTTAATATTAAGCCTTTAGGTTTACTCTTGTTAGATACGCGACCTACGTTCTTGTAAGTTAAATGTATGGCAATGCGTCCCCATTATGGGATAGCTTGTGGTTAAAGATTTTAGATGGACACTGATGGTTCTTCTATTCATCGTACATTTTATGCATCACTAATTACTAGTATACTTGTTTATTGGTTGCACCCTTTGGTTTATGGGGGCGGGGGCAGTGATTGGGTTTTATTTGTTTGTCTTTACCTTTTGGGAATAGTTAGGTTAATTTTGACTATATTATATTTTCTCTATTTCCATTATCTTGTTAGGTAATTTTCTTAGCCATTGGAATTGTAATTGTGCGTCCTCGTCAATATGGGTAGTTTAGTTGTTAGTTGCTTATGAATTGGTTATTAGCTTTAGTCCCAAGTAAATTTTGACTTGACCTCTTATCTCTTATCTCTTATTTTTGTTCTTTATTGTCTTTCTACTTTTGTTTCTCCTATTCAGTTACTTGTGATTTATATCCTTATCATTTGTTTATGGTTTTATATCTTTTGAGCTCAGCCATCTGAATATAACTAATTTCCCTTTTCAACTCTCGAACTAGAATTCTGCCCCTTTAAGATCACAGTTTGACTTAACATCGTTCATTTGGATTTGTGTGGAGAAGTTTTGAGTTTCATAGACTAAGGTGAGCTCTTCGTATATGGAGCTACTAGTTTCCATCTTTTTTTTCTAGCTTTTGTCTTTGTATTATATTATGGTAGAACTTGTATTTACCTTGATCTTGTGAAAGTCTTGTAATGTTATTTTTGATTATATGCTCAACTAAAGGTTTTTGCAAGGTCTTTAGAAGGTTTTTGTATTTTTTTGATGATGATCTTCTCTTCACATTGTTTTAAAATTTATTCTTTTGTTGTTAGATTCCTCTTTTTGTTGCTTATGGTTTTCGAAAGTGTTAGGCTTACCTTATAATGAGTTATAGTAGGTTCCATCATCAACTGAAAAATCAAGTTGTGAATGTTTGATATTAGAGATTTAGGTTTATCTACAACATTGTCACAAGGGAAAATTCCTAGATGAGTCCTGCAAATTTATGCAAAGACATCTTGTACTATTATTTTAGATTAGATGCTAAACCAAAGGATGATGCAAGGTCTTGGGATGGTTTATGTATTTTTCTTTGTTAACTATCTTCTCTTAACTTGTTTTCTTAACTTTATTTGTTTTTGTTGTTAGATTCCGCTTGGTAGTTTGTTTCTTATGGCTCTCGGAAGAGTTAGGCTTACCTTCTAGTGGAGTATAGTAGGTTCCATCATGACATGAGAAATCAAGTTGTGATAATTTGATATTAGAGCTTTAGGGTAACCTACATCATTCCTGTGAGGTAAAATTCCTTGATGAGTTTTGCAAACTGTTGTAGAGACATATGAATCTTATCATTTGGGGGCTATTGGGTATTCATGTAGATTTCTCTTTTTAAAATTCTTCTCATGTTCTTTCGCTATTGAAAACTCCTAAAACTACTTTTTTAATCTACTCTCTCCTACATGAATAGAATGAAGATATTTTAATTGATGTGGATGGAGAATCAACATATTCCATAAAAGTTTTAGCATGTTAATCTGAGTGGAGGACCTCAAACGGGAACATACCTTGAGGTTTGAGTCACTCTTCAGCATTGAGAGAGTTTGGGGGAAGCCCAAGTTTTACAAGGTCTTTTGCTACTCGGTTCCTTGAGATCCAATGTGATGAGGTTCAAGCTCTTCAATGGACACACCTCAGATTGGTGTATTTTCTAGTGCAATAGGTGTTCCTTAGATCAAAGTTTGGTTAAGTAGTCCTTGTACAGTTCATCATCAATTTCTGACTATGTACTGGGATTTGTAGTGTTAATTGGGCATACCCCCACATAATTCCCTTAGGATCAAGAGTTGAGTTAGGGGTTCATCAGAGCGTTGACCTAGACACTATAGTTAATATTAGAGTATATGATATTGGTGGGGTCTACCATTCTCATGTTGTGAGTAATGGGAGGACTGTGGATCATGTGTGCATTGAAATGTTCAAAGATAGTGGCAGAAGGCCATTTCATCATTAAGAGTGCTGAAACATTCCACTTCGAGGTGAACATCATCTTAGCTAATGTTATTTGCTTCTCCTCCTATCAAGAATATGAAGGTAGGATCTTCGGTCCCAAGGGGTTTTAAATTAGGCCGTAGCAACTATTGATGGAATACTTCAGACAAGACTTCTTACGTTGATCATTCTAGACCATATGGTATTTGTTCTAACGTAATTGTGGTTGGGTCTTAATAGTTAGTTGCTCTAGGTGATGTTTTGTATTCGTGTATAAATATAAGCAACTATGTTCTAGATTTTTCCAAGGATTTAGTGCAGTTTACTAGGGATTCTTTTGAGTTTGACGAAGGTAGAAACATCATATAAATGCATTCATCATTCCAAGCTTCACACTATATAGGTGAAATAGATTGGATAGGGCTTGGCCCTCACTCTAGATAGTGCCCTGAGTGGGAGTTGCTTTTCTTGGAATTGAAGACATGTAATACTCTTGTTGAGAGGATGGTTGGACTTGGATGTACATGTAGGGAGATAGGTCACCATCCTAAAGCTTGTCCCTATCTTGGGACCATGACCAGAGGTACTGAGTTAAATCAGTCTCATTGGTTTCTTCTACCATGAGTCGGAGATGGTGGCTTTAGCGTTGCTGTTGCAACATCGTCTCCATGGTGAAAATGCACTAGCTGACAATGCAGCGGGTCCAGATTGCCTCTACTAAAGGATAACTGATGTACATTTTAAATTTTATACTTGAAAATCATGCCTTGTTGTCTTATCCCTCTTACTGCGGAACTTTTCCATGCCTTTTAACTTCTCTTTCTCAACCTTTTGCATATGACTATAAACCTAGCTATATCCACTTCTCCTATAAAGGTAGCATCCTTACTTTCTTTAGTTGATAAGAGAGACAGTCCATGTATAAGAAAACTCATTATACTCCTCATATTAGCCACCATCTCTGGAGCATAGAGGATAGTTGAGTGAGATTATGGTTGTACTCTTGTACACCACTACACTCCTCCTTTAGATTAAGGAACTATGTTACTTTTTATTTCCTTATCTCGTGGGGAAAGAAGTTCCTTAAGAAAGAACCTTCAAACACAACCCAACTCAAAAGAGGGGCCCCTGTGCCCTTTTATTCTTCCACTGTCATACTATATAATAGTAATACCCTTAAGCTGTTATGGAGTTGATATTTTTTGTAATCCACGACACAAACTCCAATGCAAGTGTCTATGATCGCACAATAGTATAGTAACCCAACCAAGGGTTCAGGTCATTTATAGAGGGAGTGGTTTTGACAATTAATACAAAAATAACATTTAGTTTTTATTAGTCATAGCTAAAAATATTAACGAATACGAACATATTAAATCTAAAGGGTGACGCAAGCATCAATTAACAGTGGGGGTTTAGCAATCAAAATTTATATTTAAAAATAGTGAAAACAACAAGAGATACTAATGAGCGACAAGATTCTTGAGATGTAATAGTATTACAGGATAAACTAAACTATTGATATATGCTTGTGATGATAAATTTGTTGAACATTTGTTACAAGGATAGACTATAGAGGGGTTAAATTCTCTCTAGAGAAACTCACTCCCAATCAAATAGATTCCTCTCGGACACCCATTTGGCGAATTAAGCACAACCTCTACCTTAGCCAACTCACTCTCTGAGATGTGTCTGTGGAAAAGGACTAGTGTTGTCTTTCTCGAGTTGAACCTCGTGTCGACCTAATACAATCGACCATCCACTTAGGAGTCTTGGTTTTACAACCTCTCTCTTTAGTAAGACAAAAACAAGGAGGTGAAATTGTATTTGCAACTACAACCTAATTAATTTCATACACAACTACTAAGAGAAATCAAATTTAAACAACAAAGAAATCATCAAAAAGAAAAACTCAGTAGATAATCTAATCCATATTCAAAAAATCACACCAAAATCGGTATGCATTCAAATGGGTATGAAAATTCAATTATTTGTAAAGCCCAAAACGGATGAATCCAAGAGACTCCAGCCCAAACTTGTGGAGATAAAACCCTTTGCATATTCAAGTTCTTCAAAATACTTTCCGAACATAGTACTACTTAAAAGCTAAGACAAAAAATTTACTGTTCAATAATATGAAAAACTCTCTTATGCTAAAAAAAAGTATATCACTCGGTACACTTAGTCAGTATCGGCGATCATTTTGCCAATCTGCCCTTTTGTACCTTAATTGTTGTCTTGTGCCATCCTACACCACATTTGTGTTTTGGAACATTTAGAGACATAATAGTGCTTAGTAAAACTACTTAGTGATACGCCGACTGTTCCTTTTCTCCACCGACTTGAACATTTCCTTTAAATCTCAACTCACTTGAACAAAAGGCGAGGATCAAATCTTTTGGTGGCACGCCGAATGGGTTTCGTGATCCTCGGATCTTCATTTCTTTATTCTTTTCACTACTTTTGTTCCATTCTTTTGTATAGTGTCCATGCCTTGTCTCTTTCTCCAAATTACCTGAAACTCAAGGTTTGAATCAGCTTTAGAGACAAAAATTTGCATTTGACGACATTAAGACTATCAGAATAGAGCCCTTAATGAGTCCAAATTGTGGACTCATCAACAATCATATCTACACACTCAATATCAGCAACATACATTAACTAAAACACCTTATAAAGTGTATCCACAAAGTTTTCCAGATCCTAAGAGAGCATCCACGTATAGTGAACTCCGGGGGACTCATTCTTAGAAATTCTTAGACTATGGATGCAACATTCCAATTATAATGGTTTGCTCCTTTGATACCAACATATGTTTTCATAACATGATTAAACATCTAAATTGCATTCCAAAATTTAGAATTGGAGACTTGTCCTCGGGGGGTTCCAATTATGATGCATTGGGAGCTTCTTGACCTTGATGATTCACATTCCTTCTAGCATGACATCCTCGAAAAAACTATTCTTGCAGGAATTATTTGAAAAGATACACATAAGCACGAATTAGGAAGAACTTAATAGAGTTGAGCTCTATCGCACGAAAAAATAAGTAAAAATAAAGTGACATATTTCCTTAAAGTCGTAGCCTTCTAATTATCGATATGTCACGCTTCACACTAATAAGAAGGACTCTACATGGACAACTTCATAGATAATGTGGAGCTCATGAATAATATGCTCTAAATAATGTTTTTCACTACCCGAATCTACACAGTAGACATTACCGACACTCAAGAATCATTTACGATCCCCAAGCAAACGCTTATCTTGTCTTTCTATGACTCACATGACTCTACTTAATAAGTGGTATCTTAAATTGATGAGAATTTATAAAAGTTTTAAATTACTGTCTTGAAATAAGTAAAAGTCATAAGTTAAACAAACATCATCAGAAACAATGTAAACATATATATGCTTGTGTATGAAGCCTCTAGTAGTTCAAGATAGATGTCGGGACAATATCCATGACACGTCAAATATTACTGAAATGGAATTTTAAATGAAGTCTCCCAAGGATTCACCAAATATTGAGTACAAGTATAAGGTCATCTTGATGGAACGCGTGTTGATGATCCTGAACACCTGTGTCTACATCATAAAAGATATTAGTAAAATAAAGTCTGTGCATTGATTTTATAAATATATAATACGATTGAGTAAAATAGAAAATAAATGAAATCGCTGTAATGAACTCATCTGAATCAATACATGAACATTAAGTGTAAACAATTTGGACTTTACAGTAAAATATGCAATAAAATCAATATGAAAATAATATAATTCCTTAAAAGGAACTAAGGAGTCGTATGACGAATCAATGATATCCTATCCTGCACTGGCTACGTATTTTTATTGGAATTTTGAGTTGGAAAAGACAGTAACCCAATTTGGTGTTCACAACTACTTATAAAATAATAAACAATAACAGTAATATTGAATCACCCCTTGTAAATAAAAGGACTATTACTTTTGTGAAGTACTTTTTAAAAACATAACTCATACTTAAATTTGAACGCATTATTATGAACTTACAAGTAGAAGCTCGATATGCATAGAAAGTGAAGATTCTTATATTTTTCTTAAAAAGAGACCTTAAGATTTTCATGGGAACTCCTTGTAGTTTATAATGTACACTTACAAACATGAATAGGATATATAGGGACTTTTGTAGGTTAATAGACCTTAAAGGGCAAGTACAATAGAAGGAAGCGTGAGCACAACTTATAGGAACATGCGCCAGATGAAACAAAGAAATGAATCAGCCTAGCAAACGTTAGTGTATTGCTGGTATGGGGTGCCAGGCCTTGAACTACTAAAGTTAGGTCTTGGTGTACTACTGGCCTATTGTATCAAGGCTAAAACTTCAAAAGTTGGGCCTTGAAATACTTCTGGTGCTTCCCACCTAGAACTAAACATTAGAAGTTAGGCCTAGGCATACTACTGGGGCATCACACTAGGGCCTCAAGTACTGAAGTTAGGGCTTGGGGATATACTGGCGCGCAACCCCATGCACGTCCCTAGAAATCCCATGAACTTTTTGGTAAATTTAAAACTTCAACCACTTTAGAATTGAGAAAAATGTGGTGAAGTATTTTTTTATTCTCTAACTAATACAATTAATTAAGAACTTTCATACAATCTCTTTCAAAACGTAAGTTTACAAATGATTCACTACACAAAAGAATCAAAGCCCCCATTGCTAAATATCTACATGTAAGGATTTCTTGAAAAATTTAGGTGTAGGGTATGAGAAAATACAAGTCCAATAGTGTGAGAAACTTTACATAACTTGAAAGAAGAATTTTGTTTGAGAAAATAACCATCTTCTTGAAAAACACTTGAAACCGAGCTTTTCTCTTCTTGCAATATCACCCTAATTTCTCAACTTGTTTGTGAAAACGAAAAAAACGTATTAACTAACTAGACCTTTATTTGGGTGAAGAAAAACATGCTAGGCCTAGTAAGAAAAGGAATACACCAAAATATCTTTTTGAAATGAATTATATGCCTTAACTAGAAAAGCTTCACTAAACCAAGCATAACTTCTTATTCTGATCTAGAAATTATATAAGCTTCACGCTTTGAAAAGAAGACTCAGAGACCTTTAGTTCGATAAGTCATGGGTCACTTAACTCTTTCTGTGCAAAAAGATATGTTTGCTTGAAGTAGAATCCAAACTAAAATTGATGGATAACTTGTATAAATTTCTCTTCAGTTCTTTTCAAAACCTGAGGCGTTACATGTATGCTGCATAAAAAGGGATAAAAGTACAAATTATACAAACATAACGTACAAATATATATATATATGTATGTATGTGTGTGTGTGTGTATATATATATATATAGAGAGAGAGAGAGAGAGAGATATATAGATATATAGATATATAGATATAATGTGAAATATTATCTGTCAAAAATCAATACAATAATAAATGAAAGATAGAATTAACTAATGTAATAACTATAAGTATTCATAATATTATAACTAAATAATGTTAAAGATTGTGTATAATGTTTGCAAAAATAATAAATCAATAAGAGAATTTATACTTTTATTAATAAATGATTAATGTTCACTGGATGTATTTCTAATCAATGTTATACGTACATAAATAAATATTATTTTTAATTAATGCTATTATTATTTGTTATATTTATTAGATTTTAATTTAGCGTAGAGACAAAATGAAGATGTTTATTCCATATTACACAATATAAAAATTATTATGTAATTGATAAACTTTTACAGTAGTCATATATATTCACATATTTTCACTCTTGGGAAGTTTAATAATTTGAAAAGAAATGTTCTGAAGCATATACATCATAAGTGAAGTTGTTAATAAAAAAATAAGTTTTGACCTCATCATGTTAACTTCATATATTGGACCATTACATAGAAATGTATATATTATGCAAAAAAAATTATTGTATCATCAAAATATTTTTCCTCAAGTACTCGAGATTATGGTATTTACCTTCTTATGACTAAACAATTTACTTCACCAGAATAGCACGACTTCCTATTCCGCTGAACATTGAACTCACTGAACGATATTAAATAACACGATATGTTTTAAAATGCATTAAGAAGAGTAGGACATTAAAATTGTTGTGGTTGAAAAATGAGAGAAAACTCCTCTATTTATAGTCAACAAAGAGTAGTCATAAACAAATTTTTTTGTGTCTTATGTATAAGCCATGACCTCTCTGAGAAGTCACAACTCAACGAAAAATTGCAACCCTTTCAAAAACGTCGCAACTCATTAATACAGTATCGTTTTAAAGAAATCATAATCCTTTGAAAATGTCAATAATTAGAGAAAAAGTCACAGCTCTTTGAAAAGTCAAAAATCATTAAAAAATCACAACCCATTGAAAAAAGTTACTACCTATAAGAAAAGTCAAAACTCATCGTCAAAGTTATAGTTTAAGTTAGGTATATTATAGTAATTTAAAACAAATTTTTGATCTCATTCTTTTAAAAGTAATTTTGATAGATATAGATATATTGGAACATCCCAAAAATTTCTATCCTAATACCCGAAATATTATTTAATTGCATATAAGGTCCTATCGGGTTATTCATAAATTTTTCATATATGTAAAGGTAAATTATTTAGTGTGGGAATGATTTTGGATATCAATTAAGGTTACTAGAATCTCCTAGCACAAAGTTGAGTTTGAAGTGTCCTTACCGATTATGTTTTGACATAAGATTTTACTTATCTTAAGTTAAAGTGACAATTTCTTTTAAAATATAATGAGTCACGGGGCTCATAATCTATAAAATTAAAGGTATTTGAATCCTCTTTCAAATTCAATCAATTTTTAAATATTCAAACTATTGAGCAAAAAGTTATGACCATTCTAATAATCCGATACAATGCACTGCACGAATTAGCCCATGGGAACACATTAAAAAGTTTTTTTTTTATATATTTTTACCTCTAACAAAATCCTAAATAAATTCCTTGAATGATTAAATACCCAAAATGTCAGGTTTGTATCTCTTAATTCATCATTATCTTCTCTATCAAACAGTAAGGCAAAACCCTAGGGAAAAATAAAAGTAAAAGACTTCATTCAAGATTCTTTCTATTTTTCATGATTCTTCTTCAAGGAATGACCTTCTCAAAAATTCCATTATTTCCAACTAAAATACCTCGATTCAATTATGATTCACTAATGAAAATCATAATTCTTGAAAAAAGGAGATTTTACGAAACTAATTGAAGATCTCTAAAGATACATTTTTCTTGATTTTTCTCCTTCAAGCTAGGGTTTCATGGCTACTAATCAAGATAATGTTCAAGACTTCTCAAGAATCTTGTTCTTCCATCTAGGTAAGAATATTATAGTTTTCGACTAGTTTGTCCTCGCGTCAACAAAAAGTAATCAAGGATTCTACCCCTAGATTTGAGCATTCTTTAGATGAGTTTACTTTTAGTTCTTGAATTTCGAATTCTTCTTGAAATTTTATTACTATTATTGAATTGCAATATGTTACTCATATATATTCTTGAGTTGATATGTTAATGTCTATATTTTAGCATGAACCTTATGAATTGGGTATTTTTTTGTTGAGTAGTGTTGCTGTGTACTAAGTTTACCTATTGATATTAAGATCCCTGAGTTGAGAAGTTCATGTCCATATTCCAACTTAAACCCTATGAGTTGATTTATAATTCAAGCTTTTTCTAGTCAACAATTGAGCTTTTAATTGAGTTTCTGAAGTAGTAAAGATTAGTTTCTAAAAAAGATCTTCTAAAAATTGATTTTTATGAAAATCGAGTATGCCATCAATATATGAGCATTATGGTATCTAGATATACCATCAATGTTTATGTAGTATGACTTCCCAAGTCATGAATGATCATATAAAAATATGATTCTGGTATATTTTTGAGAAAGAGTTTTCAAGTATGAATTTAGCAAGAGTATAAGGGGACTATGTATTCCCATAGGTCTTAATATTTACATTTATAAAAGAGAAATTGAGATTTCCAAATGACTTATGTGTTCAAAAGATATATGAAGAGCAGTTACCTCTTTTAAGAGTTTAGTTTGAGTAATTATCTCAAATCAAAGGAAGATTATATTTTTTTAATCATTGATCATGAGTGTATATGTCATTGCGAGTAGTATTGCACTGATATGGGAGATAGTTCGGACAACTCACATCCCCCATAGACCATGTATGCAAAAATATCTCAAGGAACATATTTGTATGAATACTTATTTCTTAGAAGATCAACTTAATTAAGGATGTACTATACCCCGACAAGGAACATGACAGTTCTGGCAGCGTGGACAAGACGATGTGTCATGACGTTGCACATAGTGATGGTTGTAGGTTAGAGAAGTAATTTTATATATCACTTATTATGTTGAGTTCAGAGATGAGAAAATATTTTGTAAATTTTTAAATGATTTTACTCTTTTATTTCTTCATATTCAGATTGAGTACATTGTTATCTGTTGTTGTCCTTTCTTTTAGTTATTTCTTATTCGCTATATTACATACTCATACATTCAATGTACTGATGTAATTCGACCATCATATTGTAATGATGCAAATACATATTCTTAGGATCCTCAATAAGGGTCTATTTAGATTACGTCATGTTCTTGTCTGCTTTTAAATAATACCTCTTTGCTTTCGGAGAACTCAAATTTTATGTGTTTTTAGTATAAAAAACTTTTTTAGTAGTCTTCAGTTTTTTCCCGATACTCATCTATACATAGTAGAGGCTTCATATCTAGATAGTTTATGAGAGTGTTTCAATTTCAGATGCTTTATTTAAAAGTTATGTTTCATACTCAGTATATTAGCTCCATTTTGAGAGTAAGTAAACTTTCTCAAAATGTATATTTTCATTTGATACTTCTGTATATATCACTACCGGGGAACACCCCCTAAACGTAACCGGTGTCTTCCTCCTCAAAGAGGAGTTAGACTAGCCCTTAGCATACATCATTGCATATCATAGGTAAAAATTGCAGAAAAATCAAAACCTTTGCACATGAAGTATACTTTGAATTCTAACTTATCATATATGTATAAAAAATTTAATAGACTTCTATTTTATGAAGTTTACATCAACTTCTCATTTACGCAATAATTCATATGAAACAGTCTGATATTTGTCTCACATATAAACCATCTACCATAAAATCAAAATATTTAGGCATAGACCTTACACTAGTACAATATTCCACAAATAGGCTTACAACAATGTCTCAATAATAAGTAAAGCTCAATTGTCTTATACAAATTCAATACATATTAGGCTAGAATAGGTGGATTTGTTCCCTGATTGGTGGACTTACCAACTTGATGAAGCAAGTTCCAAGTATACTTGAAAGGCAACCTTGATTCCTTAATGGCCCGAACCTATATTGTTGGGGGAAAATGGAAGAAATATGGGTTAGTACAAACCACATGTACTAAGTGTGACTTTTATGCATAAAAATCAACAATGCATGAGAAATGGGACAATTTAGTCAAAAACATGCTTAGTATCAAATAACATTAACATGCACATACAATGAAACATCATAAGTCAACACATCATGACATTAGCCCAACATATAAGCAACCCAAAGCATTACTTGTGCAATGAAAAGAATAAAACCCTATAACCCTATGCAAAGCTAAGTAATCATATTCAGACACCTACTTCATACATATAACCTAACCTCAAATATCATCATGGCATGCTTTATTCATAAAGATCATATATAACTTTATATACATAAAATATAATCAAATTATCCATACAAGAACACTACAAGAACCATCCCTTAATATCCCACAAGTGTAATGCGTAAGAGAAGTCTCATACCCTCCCTCACACTATGTAGAAACCTTTAAGAAAAGTCCTAATAAATGCTCATACACTTAATTTGTTCATCTAATTTTACATTAACGAAAGAGTTGCAATAATCGACATTAGACCATGTGAGCTATATGGAATCTGGCGTTCTACTCCTACACCAAAAAGAGAGGGTTAACACTTGCCTAAGGGGTAACCTTTTGAACATAGCTATCCAGGTTGATCCACTAAGCTATAGTCCTATGTGTGAACATATTTAAGGGTAAAGGAGATTGTTGCTAGAAACCTAACTTTCTAAACGTGGGGGTTTCCTTCTCATTAGACAACACATACTCTGAG
Source organism: Solanum lycopersicum (assembly GCF_036512215.1). Classification (NCBI taxonomy): domain Eukaryota; kingdom Viridiplantae; phylum Streptophyta; class Magnoliopsida; order Solanales; family Solanaceae; genus Solanum; species Solanum lycopersicum. Next base: position 39,925,449 of record NC_090811.1, on the reverse strand, counting down.
AATCTGTACTTGCTAAACGTGAGGAAACCCATGTAGGGAGCCAGACTTACTAAACATGAGACCCTCATCTCAATTTTATGACCTTTCTATGCTACATATCTATTCCCTTTAGTAATAATCTTTAGTCATCAATTTGGTAAACATTAGCCTCTACTAGATTCTTATGTAAACATCTTATCATAATATCTCATAGGTGATCATAAGTGAGAACAATCTTTTAACTCTATACATACTATCAAGTTAGTATACCTTTCACTTTAACAATTCATTTTAATCATGACAACTACCTTACAATCATATAAACAACCTACCATAACATACTTTCATACTTCATACCTAATTAAAGAGTATAGGGTTAAGGACGAGGGAACTTTGTCATCAACACCAAAACAAAATAGTAGCTATCATATCATTATTATCCAAGTAATCCATCTTACATCATTGAGTTCAAGAAAACACCACATTCATACGTTCTTGCCCTTCCATGGGACTCCATACTTCAAGAAACAAAGAATGCACAATCAATACACAAAAAAAGGTAATTAAAAAAGTGTTTTCATAATTATAATTAATGTATTCATTAAACATATCCATCATCTTCACAATTCACCATATCAATTTAAGGTGTCTATGAAATTAAGAAAATACATGGGTCCATGGGAATCATGGGTGAATAACTAAAATTAACAATCAATCTATACTTAAACAACATTAGTTGACCATAATTCTTTACAATGATTCTTAATTTCGTTTTTCAAAGAGACACATGTGTAGAAAAAAACCCTAGTTTTGGAAAGTTTGAAAATCTCTTTAATAGGACCTTTTGGGGAATGGAATCCCAAGAGTGAAAGAAATCATACCTTGGTGAGAATTTATCCTCGAGATTTGGTTAAGGAACTTGGAAATTTGACTCTTCTTCTTGAACTTCAATGTTTCTTCAATGGAGGATTAGGTAGAAAGAAAATGTAGAGAACGTGGGAGAAATTGGGTTTCAATTTGTGTTTGAATTTTGATGTGGGAAATGGGTGATAAATGACATAAAACTATTATATAGTCAACCCCTAAAATACCCAACCTACCCCTCATTAATTTGTACTTCCCAAAGTGAAGTCCAACTTCACTTGGGCTGTAAATGCCCGTACACCTTCACGCGCCACTTCACAGGCCGTGAAGTGGTTAACGACCAATCGTCGTGGTGGTGGAGGGTGATGTAGCAGCTCCCCCAACGTGCCATTCTATGAACTTTGTAACACGATAACTCTCCCCCTTCTGTGAATGTGCACCACGGACCATCAAGAGGCTCTTGGTTCTCTTGGAAGTTGCCCCACAAAAATTACCCCTTCATCTAAATGCCTAAGGCAAGTCCATGAGCAAGCCACCCCTTCCGTTAAGTGCACCACGAGTCATGAAGTGTGCTGGTAGTGCCTTTAACAGTAGCTAATATACCATGGAATTACTCTCTCGTGGCCAAGGCATCTTCATGATACCTCGACTTTGCCGTGGGCATGCTTGTGAAGGTTTTTGGCAGTAGCCTCCCTTTTTTGGGGCATCCTTGGCTTTTCGCTTTGGCTTGACCATAAAGGATGGGCATTCCCCTTGACATTGAACCTTTGGACCCCTCTTTAGGAACCTATGTCTACTTCCTTCATCTCCTCATAATAAACTACTTTGAAACCTCTTTGAAACCATCCTAGCAACGTTATCATCACACTAGTTTAAGATACTAGATCACTAGACGTCATTGTCGTCCCTTAATGTTTTGATTCTAACACTTTCTAATTAAGTTTATTACCTTTGTTTATTCTTAGAAACACTATTATAAGGATTATTTCATTATGTAATTCTCTAGACTAAGTCATGGAACTCTCAAATTGTTACTTTATCCCCCCCCCCTAAGGAACATCCGTCCCCGAATGACACCTAAATCTTCTTATAGGGAGAGAAAGAGACTCCAATATTGAGTAATATTGGGAATATTAGAGAATATAGGATTAAGGGTGTTAGACAATTTATATGTATTAACAAGTAACTTAATATACACATTGATGTTAAATATATCCAATCCAAGATGGTTTAGGAATTATACCTACAATGAAGACCCTAAGCTAAAAGAATGAATTCTTAGCACATTAGGTACGAGGCATCCAAGTGTAAAGCCTAGGTACCATAACACATAATCATTTAAATTGATCATGTAGATTAAGCAGTGCCCAAGGACATAGTGAGGGTCCTTGGACAATAAGTGTGTAGAAATACATATACAAGCACATGTGCTAACCGTCCAAGAAACAAGCAACCAAGCCCAACCGAATTCAGTTAGGGATGTCAGGTGGTAGGCGCACGCACGGGTAAAGCCATGTGGGGCCTAGCTTCCTAACAAACTCTAGGTTCTAAATAATATACCTAACAAACTAACTAACTTATGACACACTAAAACTAACTAACTAGTGTGCCCAAAAATCCTTAAACCTAACCGGGTGACACTAGTCGGGTAACTAACTAAAGAGACATCCTCGTACCTAGCCTAGGATGGTCCAAAGAGGTTGGTTATGGTCCTAGTGACTTAGAGGTACTTTAGTTATTACCCTAGGTCACTTAATTAATTTAATTATCAACTTAATAAATTAATTAAAAATTATTATGTTAACCGAGACCCTTAACAAATATCCAGATTTGGCTAAGTCAAATGTTCTCCTATTTTTAGTCAATATAGGAGAGGCGTTTAGGTAATTAGCTAATTGATTTTTTAAATTATCTTAATTAGCCTAAGTTAGATTAGTTAATATTCAGTTTCTAATACCTAGAAATTCACGAATAAAAGAAAAACTGTAAGCAAAAGTGAGAAAAATACATTGGTTCTCCTTAGGAGATTTCAAGGCAATTCTTTAAGATTTTCGTGCAAAGTATGGGGTGATCTTCTTTTATTCAATTCTACAATAATGTATGATTTTTCTCTCGAGGATTCCTTTCTCCAAGAGGCTTTTCAACGTTTTTGAATTCAAGAAATCGAAACTAGGGTTGTTCCCAATGAATTGCATGTTCATTACCCTAGTTCTCCCTATTTCTGATTATTGTAGTAAGTATAATGTAAATCCCGAGCATGTTGTTGGTGTGGTGATAACTGATAATTATGTATAGATTCTGTGATTTATAATGTCTAATGAAACCTATATTTTAGATCCGTATTATTAGGGTATTATTTACATGAGATAATAAATGTTGTCATACCTACTTGTGTTCAAGAAGATGGAATTGTTCTTAAAGTGTAATCTAATGCTAAAAATTGGCTGCTCAAAATGATGATATTACTATAGTATAAAGATGAAGTTAATTGACTTGGCCAATGATAATCTCATGAAAATGTTTAATTAAAGTTTGATTTATGCCACTAAATTTGCTAGCATTATTGTGTCCCAAATATTATTACAATTGGCCAGTACTAAATCATGCCAATATTATATGTCTTATGTATTGTAATGCCCAATATATATTAAAGAATAAGATTTGACAAGATGTAAATCAGTGAACTGATTACCAAGGGTATGCCAACAATTGGGACAATTGTCAACGCACCCTATTCAAATCATTGTTGTGAACATAATAGCACATTGAAGAAGTCCTTACAACCTTCATTGAGAACGGTACAAGGCTACAAAATAACCGAATATAGAGTGTAAAAGTAAGTGAGACAAGCTTCACTTACACTTAAACGATTATGTCAAAGATACTCACATAAGAAGGTGCTAGAAACCGTGAGACAAGTCTCACTCGCACAATGATGATAATGTAAGAGTTAAATTCATATACATCATTTACAAAAAAAGGGATGAACAGTCATCCATTGAGCCAAGTATACCTCATACTAGAAGCGAGATTCCGTAATGTTTTAGTCAACTCTAAAAGTTGTAAAGTTTAATAAATCTGAGCTAAGCACCCAAAGACTACAATAAGATTCTTCCAGCACATGTAAGCCTCATGAGACGAGATCACAACCAAGGTGGATAGGGTCTCCAAAGTCTCCTAGTCTTTGAACATTGTTGGAAGCATAGGAACTAAACAATGGATTCCACCTAAGAGTGCTAGGTAGTATTTAGTTTCGTTGTGGCCGGTGATACGACCTCTTTTCAGTGTGGGATGAAATTGGATTTCATGTTTAGCTCGCATGATTAATGTTGGCTAAATGCTCAAGAAAGTATTTGGTTTATCTTCAGCCATGAACCACCTCTTTTCGGTATGGGGGAGACACTAGACATGGTTTCACGTTAGCCGGTAAACCTCCTCTTTCTAGTGTGGGGAAGACACTCAACTTGGTTTCACTTTAGCCAGTGAACCACCTCTTTTTGGTGTGGGGATGAAACTGAACTAGGTTTAACTTTAGCTAGTGAATCACCTCTTTTTCTAGTGGGGAAGGCACTGGATTTCATGATAGCTCACCTGATCTATTTCAGTAAGAAAGAAAGAAACAAAGAAAGTAATATGTTCAAAGTGATCAGCATAATAAAGAATAATAAATCTAAGTTCAAAGTGAACTAAGTAAGCAAGAGCTTAAGAATATCAATCATCAGTGTTTGATAAGAATGAAGTCTTAACAGCTATTGGTTTATGGCAATATTTAGAGTATTTATATATGACCCATGATCAATATATTATGCAAATAATCAAAGAATGGGCATACCCAATAAAGATTGTCTTATAAATGCATTCATGCCCAATTTAACAATAATAAAAATAATAACTCATGAGTAGGGTAGACAAATCATTTCCTTAGACTTTTAGATTACTTACTACATTCATTGTAGGTATAAGACTAAAATGAATCATTGCACTTGTAAGTAAAACATAGGATTAAAGGAGATCATTGAACTACATAACAAGAAATAAGAAAAGACTGAAAAAATGAACGAAGGCTGGGGAATAGAGCTCTCGGCCTAAGAGGGAGCAAAAATATTAAATTTTGTTCGAGTTGTTATTTAATTATGTTCATGATTCCAAGGTCTTAAGTTCATATAGAAAATTAGTTGTGCGCTTTAAATGCATGAAAACATGTCATATTCATAGCATGAATCACAAATAACGAATTAGGAAAGTATGGTGACTCACTTTCCAGAAACGACATGTTGTTATTGGAAGAGCTTTCCTTGATCACGCTTAGTTCTTATGTGTTTATATGCATACACCCATACTTTGTACAAGTGTTTACTAACTCATATACTATTACTATTTTTTTAAACGCAGGTCCGAGAGAAGGTTTAAGATTCGTTGAAGCGGTTTGGATTAGCGATCTCCAGACTTTGGTAGTTCCTATTGATTTCGAGGATGCGTAAGTTTATTATTCTAGATTTAGTACATTCGACATAGCTAGTGGATGTTGTCCCTGGCATTTCATTTCAAATATTTGTTCAAGCGTTAGCATTAAGTACGGTTTGGCGAACTATTATTAATGTTATGATTCTTTACTTCAATTGTTTAATTTATGGATAGATGGTTGTTTAGTTTGAGCTTATTACTATATCACTCTTATAGAGTAATTATATAATGTTTAAGTACACTATAATAAGAATTAAAAAGTTTTAAATTTTCCGCATATTTAACTGTATGATTATGATGAAAGCTAAGAAAAGGCTTGTCTACTACCTGTTAGAGGTTAACGATGTCGGTCTCATATAGGATCTAGAATCCAGGTATGACAAACTTTGTACCAGAGCATGTTCTTAAATTACCTAGGAACTAAGGCTCAAAACAACATCGTTGCGTTGTTTCTAGCTTATAATGTGAAGTGCACCACAATCATGACTTAGCGACTTAGTTATGTTAGGAGTCTTCCCTTCTTCTTCTCTTTATCATGTCGTGAAGAGATTTGACATTTTGTGTCATTGTAGCATCTAATTTTTTTCTTGTGTGTACGTGTACAAAATGAACATAAGAAGAAACGTAGACAGGAGTGCTGGAGAAGCAGTTGCTGGGGAAACCAAGCTCCTTCTCAAGCTCTAGTTACTGGAGTGCAAGCGCCTGTCAACCCAGCTGCGTTCACGGATGGAGAAGTGAGAGCAGTACTGGTTAAGATGTCCTAACTCATGACTGCTCAGGCACAGACTATAACAGCCAAGGCCACTAGATAGGGTGCTCTCAAGGACAACCCACATGATAGAACCATGGCTAGTAGACTGAGATATTTCACCATGATGAATCCTCTAGTGTACTTCGGGTAAAAAAACCAATGAGGACCCCTAGATTTTATGGACCAGGTCAACAAGATTCTTTGTGCTTTGGGTGTTAATGAAGAGGAGAAGGTTGAGTTGGCAGCTTACAAGCTTAAGGATGTGGCTCAAGTATGGTACAAGATGTAAGTAGATGGTCGAGCCCTAGGAGAAGTCCCATCACTTGGGGCATTCTCAAGACTGGACTCCTGGAAAGGTTCTTTCCCAGAGCGCAGAGAGAGGCTAAGGTTTAGGATTTTATCAACCTAAGTTAGGTAGGTATGACAGTCAAGGAATAGTCCTTGAAGTTTGTTATGCTTTCCAAATATGCTCTTACATGGTGTCCAATAGCATGGAATAGATGAGTAGGTTTGTGAGTGGTGTATAGGAGGCTCTGGAGAAGGAATGTTGGTCATCCATATTCAATGATAACAAGGACCTTGGTAGGTTTATGGTACATTCATAGGAGGTGGTGGAGAGTCGTCGGAGGTAGAGAGACCGAGAAGGAAAGTATCCTAAGCCCTCCGATCACGCTTGTGTAGCACTGGAGTAGTTCGTTTGGAGTCTAGGACCGGCCCAAGTTCAAAAAGGGGCATCGGCACTTTGGTAAAACTACTCCTTCCAAGAAGATTCATGCCAAAGAAGACAGGTCTTGCCCCAAAAAGTGAAATGATAGAAATGCCCAGCGTGATAGAGAGTCGTATGGTAAGTGTGGTCGTTTGCATGGAGGTGAGTGCCTGGTAGGTTTTAATGAATGCTATGGGTGCGTAAGAGTGGGCATCTAATTAGGGACTGCCCACATATGAATAATCAGGCCAAGGCAGACACTCAGCCTCGGTCTAATCCTACTGCTGCAGCCGAGCCTCCCAAGAGGAACATGTTCTATGCTTTTAAAGGTAGAAAAGAGTAGGAGCAGTCAACTAATGTTGTCACTTGTAACTTTCTTGTCTTTTTTTTATGTGTATGCATTTTTAGCTCCAGGATACACCTTGTCTTATGCTACTCCTTTAGTATTTTCTTGTTGGAGATTTTGCATAAAACTTTTCTAGTTAGTACTCCCTTAGGAGACAACATTAGAGTTGAAAGGGTATATAGAGATTGCCCAATAACTCTTCTTGATAGAGTTACCTATGTTGTCCTAATAGAATTAAACGTGCTTGACTTTGATATAATTTTGGGTATAGATTGGCTCCATAAGTATTATGCTACCATAGACTTTCGAAATAGGGTAGTAAGGTTTCAATTTCCTAATTAATTAGAGCTGGAATAGGAAGGGCGTAGTTCAAATCCAATAGGCCAAATAGTTTCCTATCTTAATGCCAATAAGATGTTATCTAAGGAGTATTTATACCACTTAGTCAGAGTCAATGACATAGAACATGAAGTTCCTTCCATAGATTCTGTGTCCATAGTGAATGAGGTTAAAGATGTATCATGATCTCAAGGAGATCTAATGGTGGGAAGGAATGAAGCGAGATATTTCTACGTTTGTGGAAGAGTGCCCAAATTGCCAACATTTTAAGGCCGAACACCTTACGTATTGAGGTCTTAGACAGTCGATTGAGATCCTGTTACCCTCACTTGTTCAGTTCTTGAGGTTAGATATACTCTTCTGAAGTCTGATTTTGTTTATGGAACTCTTAATTTTAGAGCATTAGTTGGTTTTAGTTTTTTGAGTCTGTAATTGTGTGTTTTATACTTGCACTATATGAGTTAATATGATTTCATGCTTGCAATCATGTTGATGTTTGGGTATAGGGTTGACATGATCATTGTGTTGAATGAGTTGTGATGTGCATTGATTTAAAGTGAGGTTCAGAACGAAGTTCCTCAATCTTAGATGTGAAGCTTCAGATAAGCTTTGAGTGATAGGCATCAGCCGGAGTAATTTGTGAATCAGATATTCACAAATAGTAAAGTTTCAAGTATGTTGATTTATTTTTCGAAAAGACCCTTATTCATTTTAAATGATGTGTAGTGTCGTTCGGGGATAAATGTTCCTAAGGGGGGTGATAATGTAACATTCCAGAAAATGTACTTGTCTAGTAACGGTTCTATAAAGTTTTAAGAATACATATTGGGATACATAGGCATTCCAATTTCCAATATTGAGTAATATTGGGAATTTTAGAGAATATTGGTTAAGGGTGTTAGCAAATTTCTATGTATGAACAAGTAACTTAAAATACACCTTGATGTTCAATTGCTCCAATACAAGCTTGTTTAGGAATTGTACCTGGAATGAAGACCCTAAGATAATCGATTGAATTATTACCACATTAGGTACGAGGCTTGGAATAATGGTATCCAATGCTATTTGAGTCCTTGTTGTTAGTAAAATGGGTGAATTAAGCAAAGGTACGGAAAGAGAGGGATTCGAACCCTTGGTAAACAAAAGCCTACATAGCAGTTCAAACGCTACGCCTTGAACCACTCGGCCATCTCTCCTACATAATGATTATGACCCCAAAACCGAGTGAATAGCGAGTCAATCATAACCCATATTCCATTATTGTATAGGTACGACCAATCCATTCACATCCAAGTGTGAAGCCTAAGTACTATATCACATGATCATTTAAAATTATCATGTAGATTAAGTAGTGTCCAAGGACATAGTGAGGGTCCTGGGAAAAGAACTACACAGAAACACATGTGAACCACATGTGCTAACCGTTCGAGAGACAAGCAACCATGACCAACCGTATTCGGTTAGGGCAGTTAGGGGGAAAGCGCACTCATGAGTAAAGCCATGTGGGGCCTAGCTTCCTAACAAACTCTAGGATTTAACTAACTTACCAAACAAACGAAATAACCTAGGAATAATTGAAATTAACTAACTATTGTGTCAAAAATCCTAAGACATAACCGGCTGACACTAGCCGTGTAACTAACTAAAGAAACATTCTCGTACCTAACCTAGGATTGTCCAAAGAGGTTCGTTAAAGTCCTAGTGACTTAGGGGTACTTTAGTAATTACCCTAGGTCACTTAATTAATTAAATTAAAAACTTAATCAATAAATTCAAAATATTTATGTTAGCCAAGACCCTTAGAAAATTTCAATATTTGGCTAAGTCACATGTTCTTCTATTTTTAGTCAATTTAGGAGGGGCATTTTGGTAATTAGTTAATTGATTAATTAAATTAAGTTAATTATCCTAAGTTATATTAGTGAATATTCAGTTCCTAAGACCTAGAAATGCACGAAAGAAAGAAAAACATTAAGCAAATGTTAGAAAAATAGATCGGTTCTCCTTAGACGATTTCAAGGCTTCTTCATGATTTTCGTGAAAAGTATGGGGTGATATTCATAGATTCAATTCTAAAATAAGGTATGTGTTTTATCTCTATGATTCCTTTATCCAAGAGGCTTTTCAACATTTCTGAATTCAAGAAATCGAAACTAGGGTTATTTCCAATGAATCGCATGTTCATCACCCTAGTTCTCCCTATTTTTGATTCTTATAGTACATATAATGTAAATCTCAATCTTGTTTTTGGTATGTGGTGCTAATTGATCATTATTTGTACGTTAAGTTATTTATAATGTCGAACGAAACCTATATGTTAGATCCGTATGATTAGGATATTATTTACAAGAGGTAATAAATGTTGTCAGTCCTACTTATGTTCGACAAGATGGAATTGTTCTTAAAGGCTTATCAAATGCTTAAAATTGTCTTCTCAAAATGATGATATTACTATAGTATATACATGAAGTTAATCAACTTGGCTAATGATAATCTCATGACAATGTTTAGTGAAAGTTTGATTTATGCCAATAAATTGGCTAGCAATATTATGTCCTAGATATTATTAGGATCGGCCAGTACTAAATCATACCAATCTTATATGACTAATGTATTGTAATGCCAAATATATATTAAAGAATGATATTTGACAAGATGTAACTCAATGAACTCAAAACCAAGGGTATGCCAACAATTGGGAAAAGTCCCAACATACCCTATCTAAATTAACGTTGTGAACATAATAGCACATTGAATAAGTCCTTAAAACCTTCATAAATAATGGTACAAGGCTACCAAACAACATTGAACAAGATAATGCTAGTAATGAAATAACTAAAAGCTTATAATTTATGAAATTGACCTAATATAGAGTGTAAAAGGAAGTAAGATAATCCTCACTTACACTTAAACGATTAAGCCAAAGATACTCACATAAGAGGGTGCTAGAAACCGTGAGACAAGTATCATTCGTACCATGACGATAATGTAAGATTTAAGTTCATATTCATCAAGTACAGAAAAAGGGATGACCAACCATCCATTGAGCTAAGTATACCTCATACTAGAACTGAGCTTCCATAATGTTGGAGTCAATTCTAAAAGTTGTAAAGTATAATAAATCGTAGCTAAGCACTTATAGACTAGAAATAAGCTTTTGTAAGAACATGTAAGCCTCATGAGACGAGATCATCACAAAAGTGGATTTGGGTGTCCGAAGTCTCCTAGTCTTTGAACTATGTTTCAGGCATAGGAACTAGCCAGTTCATTCCACCTAAAAGTGCTAGGTAGTAATTGGTTTCACTTTGACAGGTGATACCTCCTCCTTTCAGTATGGGGAAGACACTGGATTTCATTTTTATCTCACATGATCTATGTCAATTAAATACTCAACAAAGTATATGGTTTAACTTCAGCCGTGAACAACCTCTTTTCAGTGTGGGGAATACACTGATTTTTGTTTCAATTTAGCTGGTGAACCACCTCTGTTCAGTGTGGGGAAGACACCGAACTCAGTTTAACTTTAGCCAATGAACCACCTCTTTTCGGTGTGAGGAAGAAACTAAATTTCATGTTAGATTACATGATCTATTTCAGGAAGAAAGATTTAAGTAAGAAATCAATAAAGAAAGAAAATAAAACGTTCAAAGTGATCAATAGATCAAAGAAGAAGAAATGTAAGTTCAAAGTGAAATAAGTAAGCAAGATCTTATGAATATCAATCATCAGCGTTTGATAAGATTGAAGTCTTAACAAATTTTTGTTTATGCAACTATTGGAGTATGAGTATATGCCCCAAGATCTATATATTATGCAAATAATCATAGAATTGTCATAGCCAATAAAGATTGGTTTATAAATACATTCATGTCCAATTTAACAAGAATGAAAACACTAAATCATGAGTAGGGTAGCGAAATCATTTCCTTAATCTTTTGGATTACTTACTTCATTCATTGTACGTATGGGACTACAATGAATCATTGAACTTGTAAGTAAAACATAGGATTAAAGGAGATCATTGAACAACACAACAATAAAGAAGAAAAGACTGAACAAATTAACTAAGGCTGGGGAATAGAGCTCTCGGCCTAACATTGAGCAAAAATATTAACTTTTGATCGAGTTGTTCTAAAAATATGTTCATGAGTTATGTTCTTTAAATGCATGAAAACATGTCATATTCATAGCATGAATCACAAATAATGAATTAGGAAAGTACAGTGAATTAAGAAACGATATGTTGTTGTAGGAAAAGCTTTACTTGATAACGTATAGTCCTTATGTGTTTATGTGCATACACCCATATTTTGTACAAGTGTGTACTAACCCATATACTATCACTATTTTTATAGGCGTAGGTCCAAAAAAAGATTGAAGTTTCGTTGAATCGGTTTGGATTAGCGATCTAAAGACTTTGGTAGGTCCTCTTGAGATCGAGGATTCCTACGTATATTACTCTAGCTTTAATACATTAGACATAGATAGTCGATGTTTTTTGTAGCTTTTCATTTCAAACATTTGTTCAAGCTTTCTTATCAATTCCGATTTGGAAAACTATTATTAATATTATGATTCCTTACTTCAATAGTTTAATCTATGGATAGATGGTTGTTTAGTTTGAGCTTATTAGTATATAACTCTTATGATGTAATTATATGAAGTCTAAGTATAGTTTAATAAGTATTAAAAAGTTTTAAGTTTTTCCCAAATTTAACTGTGTAATTGTGATGAAAGCTAAGAAGAGGATTGTCTGCCACCTTTGAGCCGTTAACGATGCCAGTCTCAGGTGGGGTCTACATTTCGGGTGTGTCATTACCGCACCTTTGACTAGGAGTAAGAGGATACAGATGAGGGCTGTGGGACTTCAAATTGCCCTCGAACTCCCATGTTGAACCTTAACTAGATGGTTTATCCATAGGACTTTAAGGAGGCCAACACTTTGTACCTCAACATGTTCACTTGATGATCTAGAATCCAAACGGAACCTCTTCATAAGAAAGGTTCTTATTCACCCCTAACCCTTCAATCCGGAGGATGGACACTCGGTCACCTATACATTTCTTAGGCATAGAGACATGAAAGAATGTATGAACTAGGCTTATTCAATTGGTAATTTAAACTCATAAGAAACTTTCCCGACCCACTTCAGTATTTCGTAACGACCTACATATCATGGACTAAGATTCCCCTTTTTACAAACCATCATCACCTCTTTCATGGGTGAAATCCCCCTACTTGCTCATTCGCAATTACTAGCACAAGAAAGTCGCCCCTATCTCTAAATGGGCTTATGCACTCCACGACTTTCTTATGTTATGGGGTCTCGAAGACTGAATTTAGCTGCCAACCCTAGTCAGCGAGCTTTATTCAAGTAGACCCAATAACCTATTTTAAACTCAAGGTCTCGTTTTCCATTGTCGCCATAAGATTTTTGCCAACTATAGGTTGTTTTCAACTTATCCCATATCATTCAAACTTTATCTATATATTGACATATAATTCCAGGACCAAGCAGTGAAGACTAACCTATATTAAGCCACCCCATCAGAGATGTACTTCTCCTACCATAGAGTGCTTGAAATGGTGTCATATAAATACTCGAATGGTATCTATTATTGTAGGAAAACTCTATCAATGGTATATGATCGTCCCAATTACCCTTAAAGTCGATGACGGAAGCCCTTAACTTGTTTTCTAGGGTTTGGATGGTAAGCGCCACTTGACCATCCTATGAGGATGAAAAGCGGTGCTAAGTTTAACAATTGAGTACCTAGCCCCTTTTGTAAAAGACCTCCAAAAATGAGAAGTGAATCCTAACCTCTATCCGAGATAATGGGAAAAAAACCCATGCAAACTTACAATCTCATTAAGGTACAACCTCGCATATTCCATTACCAAATATGTGGGTTTCACGGGGATAAAGTGGGCAGATTTTGTGACTCTATCAGTAATCGCCAATATTGAATCATATTGCCTACGTGTCTTAGGCAAACCCAATGAAAAATCCATATTGATATGTTCCCACTTCCAAGTAGAAACATCCATCAATTAAGTTAAACCTCCCGGTCTTTGATGTTTGGCCTTTACTTCTTGACAATTAAGATACTTAGCCACAAACTCCGCTTTATCCCTCTTCAATTTGTCCCACCAATAGATTTCTTGAAGATCACGATAAATTTTGGTGGAACATGGATTAATGGAATATCGGGAACCATTAGCTTCTTCCAAAAATTTTCTTCTTAAGTCATCCACATCCGACACACATAATTTGCCTTGGTACCTAAGTACCTCATCCCCCCGGGAGAAAGCTTAATTCAACTTAATAAGAACTGATTCCTTTAATTCCATCAATAAGGACAAAGATGTTTCTTAGACTTCACTTCGACCACTAAAGATAATTTGGAATTATGACGAATCACAGACCCTCCATTTGGAGAATTTTCCAACCGAACACCCAACCGAGCCAATCTATTTACTTCCCTCACTAACTCTTTATTATCATCAAGAATAGGGGCTACACAACTCGTTGACATTTTAATTAGAGCACCCACAACCAGGTTGGGCTTGCCGGGATCGTAAAGAACACTCATGCCCTTATCCATCAAAAGTTCCAACCACCTTCTTTGTCGGATATTCAACTCCTTTTTAGTGAATACATATTGAAGGCTTTTGTTTGCGGTGAATAAATCCACACTAACCCATACATGTAATTCCTCCATATATTTAAGGAAAGCACTACGACCGCTAATTCAAGGTCATCTGTTTAATAGTTCATCTCATGCACCTTTAGTTTCCTATAGGGATATGCTATAACATTACAATGTTACAAGGGGCCTGAACCAAAACCTACTCGAGAAGCTTCAAAATATACCAGAAATAATTTTGTACCTTCCGATAAGGTAAACACCAGAGTGGATGTTAGCTTATATCTAAACCCTTGAAAGATTCTTTCACAAGCTTTCGACCACTCAAACTTCGCATTCTTTTAGGTTAAGGTTGTCAAAGGATAAGCAACATATGCAAACCAATCAATAAATATCCTATAATACCCGTAACAACACCAAGAAACCTCGAATATCGAGTGGAGTCAAAGGTCTAGGCAAATTCTTAAAAGTATTTGTTTTCTTTGGATCGGCCTCTATACCCTTGCTTGAAACAATGTGATCAAGCAACGCAACAGATATCAATAAAAATTTACAACTACTATACTTGGAAAAAAGTTGAGGTTCCTTGAGGACATTCAGTACTATCCTCAAATGACGCATGTGATCATTCTCACTCTTAGAATACACCAAGATATCATCAATGAAGAAAATTACAAAGGAGTCAAGGTAATACTTGAACACTCTATTCATAAGGTCCATAAAAGTCGTCGGGGCATTAGTTAGACCAAATGACATAACTAGGAACTCATAATGACCATACTTAGTTTGGTAATCCATTTTAGGTATGTCTTCATCTCTCACACAAAATTGGTGATACCCCGACCTCAAATCAATTTTCAAAAAGTAGCTTGTCCCTTCGAGTTGATCCACACACGAATCATTCCCTGCCTCGTAGATGCACACTACTCAAGCAGTGTTGCCTCAAACTGCAAGGGTCTTCGTAAAGGGCTCTTGGTTGGTCCTTGGGGAGTCGTACCCAGACGTTTCAACCATCAAAAAAACTTAAACACCTATTATCTACCCTTTCACCATTTTCATAAATTTCCGACTCCTAAAAGGTAGTCAAACACACTAAGGCACGATAGTACCTCTATGAACCAACTACAGGACATCATGAACGTTCTTGGACGTTTTGGTTCTTAAAGTTCCTAAATGACCTATATTCCTTTAGATGGACTTCAAAACAGTGCTTAGACCCCATGGCACCTATGTTAGGCTCTAAGACTCGTCTTGGATTTTTTATGTGTTACAGTATCCCCCCTTAGGAACATTCGTCCCCGAATGACATTAAAACTCTTTTGAAGCAATGAATAGACTCAAGACTAGCAGCCTAACCAATAAACTATATCAAATCAACATAAATCATATCATTTCAACAAGGCAATTCTAAAACTCCAGTTACTACACATAATGCTCAAATCACTTCATCATGAAGTATTTCCTTCTCACAACACGTATGAGCTACAAATACATTACATGAGTCGATAACCACAAAGTTCAACTTAACAATAGGATATATATCATTTCATAAAGACTCACCATACAGAAATGCACATCATAACTCAAATAAACCAAAAAGGCACAAATTCAAGTTTTAGAGGTACTACTTCACAATAATGCAACCCCAAAATGCACATTTTTTAAAGACTTCGCCAAAAATCAAGAAACTTCAATTTCTAGTCATATATATATTAATAAAAAATTGACTAATTTCAATTATTAAAAACATGAGGGTTAAAGGACTTCATGTCGGCCTTGCCCTCCCATGTTGCACCCTCTACTAAGTGATTCTTCCATAACAGCTTTACGGAAACCACCTCTTTATTCCTTAACTTTGTGACTTGCCTATGAAGAATTTTAATCGGAACTTCCTCATAAGAAAGGTAATCCTAGACAACAAGACCCTAAATAAGAAGAATGGACTCGGGATCACCGATACGCTTCTTCAACATAGAAATATGCAAAACCGGATGAACCGAACCAATTCATTAGGAAGTTTCAATTCATAGGCAACCGTACCAACCCTTTGCAAGATTTATAGGAACCCACATAACGAGGACTCAACTTCCCATTCTTTCCAAATCTATCCACCCCTTTCATTGGTGAAATTTTCAAATACACCTTATCACCTTTTTCAAATTCTAAATTCGTCCTTCTATGATCGTCATAAGACTTTTGCCCACTATAGTCTATTTGCGACCGATTGCTTATTATATGAACCTTCTCTAAGGTCTTATAAATCAAATTGGGATTAAGAAGCGAAGGCTCACCCACTTCAAACCACCCTATAGGACATCTATACCTCCTACCATACAAAGCTTTGTAGGGAGCCATGGAGATGAATGAATGAAAACTAATATTATAAGCAAACTCCACCAAAAGAAAATGTTTATCCCAATTCCCTTTAAAATCAATAATGCAAGCCCTAAGCGTATCCTCAAGGGTTTGAATAGTGTGTTCCGCTTGACCATCCGTTTCGAAATGGAAAGTGGTACTTCACTTCACCTTAGAACCCAACCCTTTTTGGAAATACCTCCAAAACGTAGATGTGAATTGTGCACCCGAATCTGATATGATGGATAATGGAATACTATGGTGACACACATTCATCTATGAAGATCCTAGCATAATCTTCCGCCGAATCGGTAGACTTGACAGGAATAAGGTGAGCGGACTTAGTCAACCTATCCACAACCACACGTATGGGATTATATGACTTTTTGATACGAGGTGAACCAAATACAAAGTCCATATTGATGTCTTCCCACTTTCAAGTAGGAATTTTTATCTCTTGTAGTAAGCCACATGATTTTTTATGTTACGCCTTTACTTATTAGCAATTTCGACACTTAGCAACAAACTCCGCTATGTCCCTCTTCAAACCTTCCCAATAATATATTTCCTTTAGGTCATGGTACATTTTTGTCGAACCCGGATGAATGGATTAGCGGGGCCCATTGGCTTCTTCTAGGATCTAATCCCTCAACCCATCTACATCGAAACACACAATCTCCCTTGGTACCATAACACATCAGCCCCCTTCTAAGGATAGAGCCTCATTTAACTTGCCGAGAACCGATTCTTGAAACACCATTATTGGGTTCTCAAAGTGTTGTTTGGACTTCACCTCAAATACTAAAGATGACTCAGAGTTTTGAAGGACTATAGCAACTCCATTCGGAGAACCTTCCAACCTCACCCCCATCCTAGGAAACTTATAAACTTCCTTCAGTAGGTCCTTCTTGGGTTCATCAATGTGGGATACACTACCCAAGTCATACAACTTAGGGCATTCTCTACCACGTTAGCCTTGTCGGGGTGATAGAGGAAACTAATATCATAATCTTTTGACAACTATAACCACCTTCTTTGCCGGAGATTCAACTCATTTTGCATAAACACATATTGGAGACTCTTATGGTCTCTAAAGACATTGACATGAACCCCATAAAAATATTTCCTCCATAATTTCAGAGCAAACACCACAGCTGCGATAGTTTCTCTTATGTAACTTAAGTTTCCTAGAAGCATAGGCTATCACCTTCTCATGTTGAATTATCACAAATCCTAGACCCACATGGGATGCATCACAAAACAAAACAAACCCCTTTGTACCTCCGGTAAGGTCAACACCAAAGCGGAAGTAAGCTTATCTTTCTGCAATTGAAAACTTTTCTCACATTCCTCCGACCACTCGAATTTCTTACAATTTTTGGTCAAAGTAGTCAAGGAAGATGTAATGGATGAAAAACCATCCACGAACCTCCGATAATAACCCTCTAGACCCAAGAAAATCCCAATATATATTAGATTTAATGGTATAGGACCATTCTTAACCGCCTCCATTTTCCTTGGATCTACCTCAACTCCATCACTAGAGATGATGTGCCCAAGAAATGTCAGTGACCTCAACCAAAACTCACACTTGTTACATTTGGCAATCAGTTGATGTTCTTTAATGGTTTGTAATACTACCCTCAAATGACCCATATGATCACTCTCATTCTTCGCTTATACCAAGATATCGTCAATGAAGACAATGACAAGTGAATCTAGGCAATGTCGAAACACTCTATTCATTAGGTCCACAAATGCCGTCGGAGAATTAGTAAGAACGAAAGTCATTACAAAGAACACATAATGCCCATATGTAGTCCAAAAGGCCGTCTTTGGTACATCCTCACCTCTCACCCAATGTTGGTGATACCCCAATCTCAAGTCAATTTTTGAAAAGTAACTTGCCCCTTGGAGTTGATCAAACAAGTCATCAATACAAGGAAGAGGTTACTTATTCTTAATGGTGACCTGGTTGAGTTGGCGGTAATTAATACACATTCTCAAGGACCCATCGTTCTTTTTTACAAAAAAAAATTGGAGCACCCATGTAGAAATACTGGGCCTTATAAAACCCTTATCTAGTAAATCCTTAAGTTGAGCCTTCAACTCTTTCAATTCGGTCGCGTCTAGTCGTTAATATTTGTATCCAGTAGCAAATCGATACCAAATCAATTTCCCATTCGGGAGGAATACTGGGAAGGTCATTAGGAAAAACCTCCAGAAATTCACTCCCTACGGGGACCGACTCAATGGGAGGAATTTCGGAGTCTAGATCTTGGACTCGTACAATATGATATTGACAACCTTTGGAGATCATTCTGTGGGATTTTAGACAAGAGATAATACGACCTCTAGGAATAGAATTTCCCCCCTTCCACTCTACAATGGGTTCATTTGGAAATTTAAACTTCACTACCCTTGTCATACAATCAATAGAAGCAAAGCAACCAGGCAACCAATCCATACCCAATATAATATGAAAATCTAGTTTATCTAGTTTTACTAGATAAACATAAGAAACTCTATTGGGAAATTGGACAATTTCTATACACCCTTTTTGCAACAACCGACTCACCCACCAGGTTAAAACACTATAAATGGTTCATTCAATATATCGGGTAAAATATCAAAAAATTTAGCTACTACAGGGTAACAAATGACAAGGTAAAGACTTTATACATATATGGTAAAGACTTTCAACATACCTGTCACCACGTCGGGAGAAGTCTCTTGCTCACCCCTAGAGTGGAAAGAATAGAAGCGATTCTTCTTGGGAGCATCACTAGGACCACTTTCTTGATCTTGAACACCCCTCTCTTAACCCTTCAAGTTTGGACAATCTCTCATCTTGAGACTGCTCTTTCCACAACTAAAGCAATTCCCCATTCCTACCAAGCACTCAAAAAGATTACCCTTTCCACACTTGGCACAAGTAGGCTTATCATTTGGTGAGTTTTCATTCCTTCCTTTTTTTACCTCTCAATTTATTCCCCTTGTCATCAGGAGCCTTTGAGAACTTGGATTGAACTTGATTAGAAACTCATTTCTTAAATCTAGGCTTTTCTTATATTTCAAGCCTATTCATTGAAGAACCTGCATCAAATGATCTTTCTCTCTTAGCATCTCTCCTCTTTTCTCTTGGCCCTTGCCTCCTCAACCCTTCTTGCATGTACCATACGACAGGAAATGTTTATGTTGTCATGTAGCATGGACAAATGGCAATCCTCTTGTAATTCCTCTGACACCCACGTCATAAAACGACTCAGTTAGTCTCTGGGATTGAAAACCAAAAAAGGAGCATATTTGGAGAATTTAATGAATTCCAAGATTATTCATGGACACTCCTTCCTCCTTGGCGAAGGTTGATGAACTCCACCACTTTTTCCTCCCTCATCTCCCTAGGAAAACACTAGTCTATAAAAAGCTTCCTAAAGATCTCCCAAGTAATCGGACCACCCCTCAATGGCCTATTATCCCTCCATTGCACATACCATGTTTGTGCCACATCCTTTAGTTGATAAGTAGCCAACTCGTCCTTCTCACTTGTGGATAACCCATAGCCAAAAGCACCTTATATAATCAATGAATTATTCAGGGTGTTCAACAACCTTAGACATATAGAAAGCAGGAGGATTCATCCGAGTGAAATCCCTTAGATGGGAAGTCATAGTAGTGACTTGTAAAGGACAGGGTACAAGCTCCCGGTTGGCTTGGGCCGTCATAGATTGGGCTTGGACAGTAGCGGCTTGATCCAATTGAATGATGGCAGCCCTTATATCTCCACCGTCAAGGGTGGTGGTTTATCCGGATCTTTGTCAATATTAGCATCTTCTTCAACATGAGGAACTTTGTCACCACGGGGAGGAGCTCCCGCATTGGAAATTTCCTTTTCAAGTCTTTGAGTCGCATTCCTTCGAGTGCTCATACTTCCTATAAGAACAACAATAGGATTAGATGCAAAATCACATCATAAGTATACTCTAATGGCAAGATATAGGATTTCCAAGAAAGACTATGATTCCTAAGCATCATATAAATTCCTATTCATAAGTGTAGTGTGCTTCATAATTATGAATAAAAACCTACATAGACGTGGTAGACATAGATACATAACTCAAAGATATTCAATCTCATGCTTGATACAAAGTTTTTGACATCTAGGTTTACTCCCTAGACGTAACCGGCGTTGTCGTCCTTTTTGAGAACTATGACTAGCCCCTTAGTCTCATATCATTACATTCATAGGTTTAAAATGCAGAAAAACTTAAATCTTTTGATTACATCTATTTGGAGGTTTAAATAAGCCTTTACATACAAAATAATATATACATATTGAGTATACATACACCCTTTGTATAGGAAGGTTACATAGCCTTCTTATTTTATTGAACATACACAAACACACACACACACACACACACACACACACATACACACACACACACACATATATATAATAGAAAGATAGTCTCAAAGATTGTCTCATCTCATACCATCTAAAAGATCATCAAAATATGGGCATAGCCCTACATCATGTTTAAAGAAACCTCATATAGTTTTATACAAGTCCTACACAATGAAACTGGAATGAAAATAAAAGTCTTAGAAAAACAAAAGAACTTCATAGGCAAGATGTAGGCATCTCTCTCAAAAGGTGAGGACCTACCCACTTGGGCGATAGAGAAAATCCAAGCCTTCTTCAAGTATTCCTAAATGAGTCTTCAATAATTTCAACCTAAATGTTTGGAAAAGGAAAGAAACTGGGGTTAGTACTCCACCTATACTAAGTATGAGACCATATGCACAAATAATACAAAAATATTTGAATAAGGGGACATTTAGTCAAAACATGTCATTTTACCATTTTAAAAGTCTAATGCAAAATCAATCAAGTCATACCAACCAACCAAACATGCTTACTAACTCAAACATGTAATATATATACCAACATACTTGAACTCATGTTTTACTACAACCCTATCATCAAGGAATAACATCACAAGCATGAATAAGAGTCAATTTTATCATAATAAGCAAAACAACTACTCATTAAACCTTATCAAGTTAAGAAGTGCAATGACCAATCAAAGCGCCATAACCTCACTCAATCAAGTAACTTCAACAAGAAACTATAACCAATGCCCAACTTCACATAACATAACCTTTGAGGACACCTAACA
This sequence comes from Solanum lycopersicum, assembly GCF_036512215.1. Taxonomy (NCBI): domain Eukaryota; kingdom Viridiplantae; phylum Streptophyta; class Magnoliopsida; order Solanales; family Solanaceae; genus Solanum; species Solanum lycopersicum. The sequence continues at coordinate 39,903,815 of NC_090811.1, read as the reverse complement.
TCACACTTTAATATTACAACCCAATTACATGCTCAAGAGGATAATCATCATAATATTGTAGCATCAATATGTTCTAATCATATACTTAATTATCATACACATACATAATATCAAATTCCTAAAGCTTCCATAAAGGTCAACTAGTGCAAGGCATAGGTAGAGTCTCATACACCTACCTAGGCTAAGTTAAACCTCTCAAGTCACCTTAGTTTTTTTTATACTTCATTAATTTAGGTAACACTTGTCTTAACTGACATAGACCACAATATCTAAGTGTGGAATCCGGTGTTGTAAGACCTTACACCAATGAAAGGTGGTCTACTGGCCAAAGTAAAACCAAACATTAATGTAGCATTCTAGGTGGATCCACTAGCTAGTTTTTCTATGGGGGCAACATAGTTCAAGAACTAAGATATAGTACATTCCCTCTTGATACCACTTGGTAGTCGGGGCCTCCTGCCATGGGAATCCATTGGATGAGTATTCCTCTTTGGGAATTCGACCTCTCATTTAGAACTATAGGGCAAATCTTCCTCTTTAGGAAGTCATCACCTCCCATTGTCATTTTCACTCGGTGCTAAGCTAAATCCCTTTATTTAAATTTCTATAAGCCTTTAATTTTCAATCATAGCTTAGTTTAGGTCATAGGGTCTACCCCTTGTATAATCATCATCATCAATAGCTCAATAAGAATTGAATGATCATAGTCCTTTCCTCACAATTCTTATAATTAAGGTTAACACATTAGCATTTCATAGAATATCAAGGCACATTGATAGTTAGAGTCATACTTATATCACATACACCTTAATAAACCTCACAACATAGTCAAGATATTTCAATTAAACATTATCCTAATATAATGCATACCCCAATATAATATCATGACTTAACCACTATTAATCACAATTGAAGGTAAAGATAGAGATTCTAAGGCTTACCAAGTCACCTTCATGGTTCATGACTTAGGAGTTACCATACAACTTCAATTCAAGCCAATTTATATTTTTAAACATAATTCAATAATCACCATGATAACAACACTAGAAGAGTCACTACACCATAATTTAATATCAATTCAATGCTTAAAATGAAGTTACTTAGGCCAATTTCCATCACCTAGATCACTTCTCAAGATTAGCATGAATGAAAAAAATTCATTCTAATTTGTTAATTATTAGTGTAAAAACATCATATAATAGTGATTTAATCCATAATCAGGACAATTTAATTAATCACAACCCAATTTTCATCAAGATCAACCTTAGGGTTAGGGGTTAGAGATCATATTCTTTAATTTGAATCAATACATTACAATTAATCATAATAAAGTTCAATTAAATTTTAATATTTCCATTATATCCTAAATAATCTATAAACAACTCAATTCACAACATCAATTTCGCAATTGGATGAAACCTGCATAAAAACTCAACTTTTGAAATCCATTTTGAAATAACCCTTAGAGGAAAGAGTCTCAAAGGTGAATTATATCCCATACCTTAAAGTTTGATGAAGAATTGATGGTAAATTATTCCCTTTCAATCCCTTAAACCCATTTCGTTGCTAGTCTTCAATGGTGAGTTCAAGAAGAGAGAGAAAAAAGAGAGAAGGAGAGAGTTTCTTTTGTAGTTGTGTTTAGATTAATGAGGGTCGGGGTTATTTATATTGGGGCTTAGTCAAATTAATTAGACTCCCTTAAACACATAATAAATCACCTAACCCCATAACTAATTAAATGAAACTCGACCCTCATAGACGAGACCCCGAACGACGGGCCGTCTGTGAAATGACGGACTGCGCCCCCCCCCCCCTCTGTCCTTCACTTCGTAGGTAAGTTGAGAGATTGTGCAGGCGAGGGGATTACTCGAATTGTCTAAGTATGGGATGAAGATCCCATAAACGCCCCGTCAATCCTCACACGGACCTTGCCTTCCTCGTAGATGCACACTACTCAGGTAGTGTTGCGTCAAACTGTCGGGGACCTCCTCAAAGGCCCCTTGGTTCGTCGTTGGGGAGTCTTACCCGGATGTTTTAACCATGAAACAACTAAGAAACCTATTACATACCCTTTCACCATTTTTCATAAACTTTCGACTCCTAAAGAAAGTTAAATAGGCTAAGGCACGTAGTACCTCTTTGAACCAAGTTTCAGACGTCATGAACATTCTTGGATGTTTGATTCTTAAACTTCCAAAATGACCTAAATTCATTAAAATGGACTTAAAAATAGTTCTTATACCCCATGGAACTTATTTTAGGCTCTATGACTCGTCTTTGATTTTCAAACTGTTACACTTCTCCCATATCAAAAAGAGATGGTTAACACTTCCCAAAGGTGTGACCTTTTGTACATAGCTATATTGGTGGATCCAATAATCTAGAGTCCTATGCAGGTGCATAGTTAACAGTAAAGGAGATTGTTACTAGAATGCCTAACTTTCTAAACGTGTGGGTTTCCATCTCATGAGACAAAACAAACATTGGGATTCCGGACATGCTAAACGTGAGGAAACCTATGTAGGGATCCGTACAATCTAAACATTAGACCCCCATCTAATTTACATGCCCTTTAAGTAAAAAGAATATATACCCTTTAGTAATCATCATTAGTAATCAATTTCGTTAACTTAGCCTCTAGTAGACACTTATGTAAACATATTATCATAGTAGCTCATACATGATCATAAGTGAGAACAATCCTTTCACTTTTGACACACTAGCAAGTGAGTAAACCTTTCACTTTAAAAATTTATTATAATCATGAGAACTACCTTTCAATCATATCATCAACCCAACACAACATACCTTCATACATCATTGCTAATTCAAGAGTCTACGGTCAAGGATGAGGGAACTTTGTCATCAATACCATAGCAACATATTAGCTATTATATCATTACTACACAATTAATTCATCTTACATAATTGAGTTTAAGAAAGAACCACATTCATACCTTCTGGCTCTTTCATGGGACTCCATACTTCAAGCAACCAAGAATGCATAATAAATACACAAAATAAGGCAATTCAACAAGTATTTTCATAATTAACATCAATGTAGTCAATCAACATATTAATCATCTTCATAATTCACCATATTGATTCAATGTTTCCATGAAATTGTAAAAAATACATGGGTCCATGGGAATCTTGTGTGCATAACACGAATTAACCATCAACATATTCTTAAACAAAATTAATTGACCAAAATTCTTTACAATTGATTCTTAATTTTGTTTTCCACAGAGACCCATGTGTAGAGAAAAAACATAGTTTTGAGAAGTGTGAAAATATCCTTGAAAGGACCTTTAGGGGAAAGGAATACCAAGAGTGAAAGAAACTATACCTTGGTGAGACTTTAACCTCGAGATGAGTAACGAACTTGGAGGATTGAGTCTATTTCTTGAACTTTAATGTGTCTTCAATGGAGGATAAGTTAGAGAGAGAATGTAGAGAGAAGTGGTCGGAGAAATTATATTTCAATTTGTGTTGAAGTTTTTAAGTGGGAAATGTGTGATAAATGATTAATACCAATATATAGTAAACCCCCAAAATACCCAAACTAACCCTCCAACTATGATTTGGTTGTAAAATCAAGCCCACCTTCACACCCCACTTCACGAGTCGTGAAGTGCTTCACAGTTTGTGATGATGGTGAAGGGTGAACGGTGAGGCAGTACCTCTCCAGATTTCCATCCTAAGTACTATCTAAGCAAACTTCACGAACCCTCTCCCCCTTCCATGAACATGCACCATGGCTCATCAAGTGGCTCGTGGTGCTCTAGGTAGTAGCCCCTAAAAACAACCCCTTCTCCAAATCGCCTAAAGTATGTCCACGAGCAAGCCACCCCTTCTGTCAAGTGCACCATGAGTCATGAAGTGGCTTTCTGGTTCCTTAAACAGTAGTTAATATACCATGACATCCCTTTCCCATGGCCAATGCATCTTCATGAGCCCCCCACATGGTCGAGGTCAAGACCACGAGTCGTGGTCGTGCTTGTGATGGTTGAGAAAGTAGCCTCGCTTTTTGGGGCAGCTTTACCTTTTTGCTTTGGCTTACCCCTCAAGGGTGGGAACTTCTTAAACACATCTTGAAACCATCCTAGCATCACTAGCACAACACTAGTTTAGGATACTAGTTCACCGGGTCATCCCTAGATCTTCTGACTCTAACACTTCCTAATTGAGTTTATTACCTTTGTTTAAGCTTACAAACATTATTTTAAGGTTTAGTTCATTAAGTGAGGTTCTAGAATAAGTCAAGGAACTCTCTGAGTGTTACAGTATGTTTCAGTTATCCTTTTGCTTGTAGTCAGCTAAGATGAGGGTTCACTTGGGCACCAACAATGATTTCTCGTGTCGGTCATATCCAAGATGTAGCCTCGGGTCGTGACATGAGCAATTACTATAATAACCCCACTTAAAATACTCAATTTAATATATATTCTATATTTAATTATTCTATATTATATTGAATGTACACGCCTTTTCTAATTGATAGGTAGTTACTTATGCCAAGGGTTGTAACTTTTTCATTGAGATGTGACTTTTCGATGAGTTATGATATTTCTGAAAATTTGTGATTTTTTTGAAGGGTTTTTATTTATCTTAAAAGATACGATAAACACTTTTTCATACTATCCTTTTTTGTGTATAAAGAGAGGGGGTTTATCACGTTTGAAAACTACGAATTTTGTAAGTTTTCTTTTCTTCTTCTTAAAACAAGGAAGGTTGTGAAACTTGTTCAATTATGCAATTATAATATTTTTGTGGGTAAATTAGATAGATCACAAAAAATAAAGCAACAAGAAGAATCTCGGAATAACTCAAATTAAAACAAGAAGAGTATGTTGATAATTAATATGTACTCATTTTCATTTCCATAAAACATTCTATTACAACAACTTCTACTTGACAAGAATTTCAACATTTTTCAATGCACAAACAATTACTTGGTGTTCTGAATCTCAATAGTCTCAAACTGTTAGAGAAAAAGTATTTCATAAACTACTTGTTTGAAGAGTCAAAAATAAATTTATTAAGTACTCTTTTCTTTCCAATTTATTTATTGTACTTTGATTTTTATTATTTTCGATATAGAATGTTATTCTTCTTGGGGTTGGCGCGCATCTTTAAGACCCAATGTTAAAAGATATTTTTATGTATTCTACAGATGATCTTTAAAAGAAAAGTCTACTTTGTAAAATTTTCATATCATAATAAAATTAGATCAATGTATATCTATCTTTTTTTATCTATCTATTTATACTACCTTAAAAAAATGAACTACTAAACTTAAATGTTAAGTTATGAAAATACCCCCAACTTAAAATACCAAATGTAGTAGATTTTCTATATTGTATATTTCGTATTATATTTATTTATGTGTATTATATTAAATAATATTATATTAAAGATAATCATATTTTCACATTGAAGGGTTGTGACATTTTGAAGGAATTATAATTTTTTAATGAATTGTGACTTTTTTGAAGAGTTACGACTTTTCTAAAGGGGTGAGACTTTTCCAAAGAGTTATAATTTTTCTGAAGTTTGGCGACTTTACTGAATTATGACTTTTACGATGAGTTGTAACATTTTTGAAGGGTTGTGACTTTAAAAGGTTTTGACTTTTTTTTCATAAGGCACAATACGATGTTTCTCCTACATTACCCTTTGTTGGATATAAAAAGAAGGGCTTCCTCGAATGTTTAAACTGTGGAGAAGGGAAGAGCAAGTATTTGTATGAGTTGTAACCAAGAGATTTTAGGAGTTATTAATTTTTTATTTAATAATAATCACATTATCTTTAAAAATAATGTGGTGGTAAATAATTTGATATTAACATGTAACGCACGTTTGTCAAAACGAGTATACATATATATGTGTGTGTGTGTGTGTCGCTATAACAACCTAATTTTCTTTAGAGCTAATTTTTACTGTTATAGTTTTTACTCTCTATAACATTTTACTTATAACAGTGTTGAAATTCTTCACAGAAGCACAATTTTTTTGTATAATTACATCTCTATGACATCCTTAGTCAAATATTATTAAGTAATAATATTTTAGGAAAAGGTGAAGTACCTCCCTAGACTATCAAAAGGTAGAAGTACCTCCCTAGAGTATGAGCGAAATTCAAGAGACACACCTTAACTAAACTAAGGTCCTTTTACTCCCCAACTCAATTTTTTTGGTAATTTTATACATCTTTATTGCCTACTCATAATCAAAATATCTCTCACGCACCTCAACTACGTGGAGTCACTGTGGTGTCACATAAGCCAAAAGGTGTACAATATTATACATAAAATAAGCTCAGGGGTAATAGAGTCTTAATAAAGTAAGGTGTGTCTTTGATATTTGTAAAAAATATATTATTTCTAAAGATAAAATATCACAATATTTATGATTATCGTTATTAGGGTCATGCACCTATAAAATTTCAAGTATTAATATATAACAGAAAAATTGTACGTAAATTGTGTCAACCATACATAGTAATAACCTCAAGAGGAAAGACTATTGGTGACCTTTTTTATATTGATATTATTTTTATAATTTTTTGTTTAAGTTTGTTTACTAAAATTAAGTAAAGTAAGAAAAACATATTACTAAAGAAATTTCAATTTTTCCCCCATAATTAAATTTTGAATGTATTTTAAAATATTTCATTGAAATCGAGTCATTGTGGTCCTAAGCTCTATGACAATCTGTTAATCATTTCAAAGCACTTGAATATTCTTCTTTTGATTCATGATTATTTACTAAAATGCTTGAATTTAGTAATATTAATTGTATTATATAACATTGTTTACTCTATACAACGACATGTCGTAAGACTAGTTATTTATTTATATATATTTACATGATTTTTGAAACAGCCAAGAATGTGTGAACAAAATTAGTAGCCTTAAACAAAGTTATAATAAGAGGTATCAAATATTTATATTCATACAAAAAAAATATTACTCCCTCCTTTCCATTTTATCTAAGATATTTTGACTCTGCACAGACTTAAAGAAATGAATAAAGACATTAAAACTTGTGGTATAAAATGAATCATTAAAATATGTGTGGCCATAAATAATTTAATTAAAGATAAAATAGACATTTTATACTTAAATTATTACTTTATATAGTAATATTCAAGTCTATTTAGAATGACTAAGGAAAGTTAGTCATATTAATTGACATGGAGGGAGTATTAATTTAGGATTGCTTTTTTTAATTCTTACATACCACTTGTTATTCTTACATTATATTTTGAAAATACACTAAGCATTTAACATCACGTAATATTACTATTTTAAAAAATAACTACTAATTATAGTTAATAAGATGCTAGGCATTTGTTTGGGTTGCCTTTTTTACTCTTATATGTTTTTATATCTCTGCCAAGAATGTCTCAATAAAGTAGTAGCCTAACACACATGCACAAAAATATTATTTATTAATTTAGATGTTCATTCATATGGAATTATTTATTAAACAAGAACAAGTTGTAGTTAATAAGAGGTTAAACATTAGTTTAGGTTGCCTCTTTTATTTTTATATGTTTTTGGATTTGTGCCAAGAATGTTTGAATAAAATTAGTAGCCTAAAATCATATATTTATCCACATGCACAAAAATATTTATTATTAATTTTGATGTGCATTCAAATGCAAAAAAAATGTTAATCATTCAATGTTCAAATCTAGAGACAACATCTTAATTACTCAACATAAAATCAGATTCTGACATCTTATTCTTAAGAAAAATAAATGAGACCTTAGTGAAGTTGGAGGTAAATCCTATAGTGGTACATGTCATGGTTTTCTACACATTTTCTAGTCGGATATTTTCCACATAAATTATTATGTTTTTACTTGGTGATATTAATATTTTTTAGAACACTTTAGGCAACTTATATCACACTTAAGCTATAAATTAAGTTAGTAACTTACAAGGTCGTACACACTAAAAGATAAAAATGTAATTTTTTTGACACCACCTTAATATATCCTATGTCCAAGTAAACATAGTGAGTTCATAATAATTACTTGTGTCACCGTTAAAGCTTTGATGAAGATGACCCAGTTCAACATCCCATAACAATAGAGTCTAATGATGCAGTACGCAGAAAGAAAATGAAACAAAACAACTAAGCTCAAAGCAATAAAAGGTAAGGTGCAATGCATCAAATCAACACAAATATAAAATAAAATTTATTGTTTCATAAGGCTAGAGTACAGTCATTCCAAATTTTGGAACTCAAATCTTGCAGACTTGAAATTCGTTGAGGCTTTATGCACCTTTGGCAACATTGTACAAGAAACCTCATAGGTATGTCAGCCCCAATGCACCCAAAAGGTAAACTAACGAGCAATGAACTGAGTGACAATCATGTAGACTAGATTTGATATACAAAAAGGATTAAAAAAAGTACTTAAGATGATTTCTTCCTATCTACGTAAACCTTGATAGGCAGAGCAAAGGTTTTGCCTAGTGAAATGTAAATATGTTGGGTGAGAAAGGAATGCATTACCAAATATGCTATTGGGAGGGGGGTAAATAATTGTTTAGTTGTAATGTCATGAATCAGGAAGAGGATGATGAAGAATGAAAAGGGAAAATATGTAAAAGGGGTGAATTTGTAATCAAGGATTCTTATCACAACTCAATCTCCTTCCACAATGATACAATCAATTAGTACATGGGCATGATGAGAAAAAATACAGAAAGTATTTATATGACTTCATTGTATTAAAAAGTAACTTTTAAATAATATATATTCATGTATTTGTGACATCTCGGAAACTACTATCAAATATATCAATAGTTTGATCAAATACAATTAACTTGTTTTTACCAATAAAGTGTCAAAGCTAACTACTAAATAACATTGCATTTAGTAGGTCCGGTTACAACAAAAGATCTCAGAGCTCTTTTTTTTTTTGATATTCTTAGTCGTATATGAGTCTCCCTAACTATCTTTTATATAAGGTTTGGCAAGAGGGCACCGTTCCTCGTTATCCTTGTAGAACCCGCAACACAAAGTAGGTCTTCATTGCAGGATTTTCATTTAAAAATGATTTGAGTAAAATAATGAAAACATGAAGGGGTAGCAATAAATAAGTACAACTCTATTTCGCATTTCATATAAATATATTTGTTTTTTAAAAAATAAAACGGGTCCATTTTCTTTCATAGTTTAAAAACAATAAATATTAAAAAGAATATAACAAAGAAATTAACTTAACTAATTTCTAGCATAGGCCAGACATGGAAAAATTCCGAGTGAGGTCAATTCATATCTTGTAGTGGATGAGTGATTTGATTATGAGTTTGATAATATGAGTAGATATACAAGATGTTAAAGGAGCATGTACTGCTTTACAAAATAAAATTTTGGAGAGTAGAACTCAGGAAACTAATATTTGCGTGAAAAGGTAGTTTTGAAATTTCCAGGTTTGAAGACTTATTGTAATATAGGAGCTTGGAAATTAAATTCAGACTTTTTGTCTTTATCCAAGACAATGAGTCAAGATTAATACAGCCAAGGTATGGACGTTGTAGCAAGATGGGCCCACCTTTGTGGGCCAGTCACGACAAAAATCGAGGAAAAACCCCAAAATCATTATCTTCTACGAAAATTAATTCTTACGAGCTAAGGGGTGACCCATGTTAGTTTCTTGTTAGATTCCCAAGAATTCTTGCGCTAAAGGTAATTTAATTACTCCCCTAATCCGTATTTTGATTCTTAGAACTTAGAGTCCTCATAAATTATTGTAGGGGAAGGGTTTTGACCTAAAGTTAATGGTGGAAAACTGTTGGTTGAACATTCGGGTCATGGGTTTGGCCTTGGGTTGATATTTTAATATAATTTAGGTAAATTAGGATTTGATTATCGATCCTTCCTTAAATTAGATGTTTTAGACCAAGAACAAAAAGAAGACTCCAAAAGGGGAAGGCTCAAGTGTCTTAGGAGTATTCATGATTTGTTTCGAGGTAGGTGATGGTTCAAATTCATGTTGTGTTATATATGACTGTTAATTGCTTCATTGTAAGCGTAAATGCATGTGAATATTGAAATATGAATCGAACCTAAAGAAATGATTGTGTATGAACAATTACATGCCATGAACTTGTTACTTCACTATGTGACAAAGTGCACTATTCATTATGGATGTGATTGTAATTATGATTGTGGTTGCACTGAATGGATCAGGTCTAACGTTTTAATAGATGTGTTTGATCGGGAGTAATGTTCTGACCACATATATTGGACTAAGTGTCAGATTCTGATACATATATATTTGATCGGGTATCACATTCCGACACACTAACGATTTGGGTTTGGTTTTCATTAGAGAACCACATGTTATCGTTAAATTTATATTTACCAGTCATTGATTTTGGAGAATGTATGTTTCTCATAATATGATAATTTAATTATACATTATGTATATGTGTGTTTTTATTGTGTTGTAACTACTTGCTTATTTTTCGCTGCCCAGAGCAACTACATGATCCTACCAATATACTGTGGCTTCAAGTACTAACATTACACTTTCTGTTTCTTTTTTGAGTACATGTCATCTTCAGCCAACTTTTTACATACCTCAGTTAGGAGATGAATGACCTATACTGGATTCAAGAGCGAGCTAGTTCTTTCAAGTCGCCATGTATCCATTATTAGTTTAGTCCATTTATTTTGGACAAAGACTATATGTTTAGACATTTTTTTATGTTTTAGTTTGGGGTTGCACTGCTTTTCTTAGACTTGTTGATTAGTAGAGGTTTGGTACAATGACTTTTAGTTGTAGGAGTTGAATTTCTGCCATAATTGTTTGATAGACTTTTAGAGTTTATAGGAACTTTTTATTTAATTTTGCATTTAAACTTTATTTTGTATTCTTAAATGGTTTAGTTTTCTTTATCTTGCTTACTCCTTACTCCGGTGGTAGTAGTGGCTCTCCCACTAGAAGGTTAGCATGGGTGTCAATCACGATAATTACGATCATGACAAAGCTGGTACCATGGCCCTTAGTTTATTGATTTCACTGTACAAAAATGAGTCTAGTAGAGTCTTGTCAAACGGTACAGAGACATCTGTATTTTTTTAGAGTCCACAATACATTAGAAATTTTTTGTATTTTTCTCCTTTTTGTGTGATGACTTAATTCCAATTGGTATTTGGTGATCCAAATTGGTATCTAATCTCCTTCATTCTTCTATCCGCAGATGGTTAGAACACAATACAACAATGTTAGGCCTATAACTCCCATCAATTATCTAGAAGAGGAGCCCATAGTAAGAGGTCGCAGTTGAGGCAAGGGAAAACAGAGAAGGAAGACTAGCACCTTCAGGGGGTGGAGTTGTAGTTGAGAATATATTTTGAGTAAAGAGGACCCTCCAGCATCCCAAGAAGTGTAAGAGAATGTATAAATCAAAACGAGGAGGATGTTGGACCAATGAAGGATGAACATGATAAAAACATTTACATTCCTACATTAGACCTAGTGTTATCTCTACAAATCATGACTTCTATGAATCGACTGCCTGGCCCTGGAGTCCTTCTCATAGGACAAGTGCTCAACCTCTGACCAACCACCCTGTTGCCATTATTATTCCCAAAGTAAATGTAACACTTCAAAAAATCAAGATGATTATTAAAGCCTAATATAGGTACCATGGTGTCTGAACACTGTAAGACCTATTTTAATAAATATAGGTCATTTAGGAAGTTTAGGAACCAAAACATCCAAGAACATCCATAGTGTTCGTAAACTAGTTCTAAGGGGTACAAGCATGTCCTAGCATATTTAACTAGATTTTAGGAGTTGAAAATTCATGAAATTGGGTCCAAGTATGTATAACATGTGTTTAAGGTGATTAGTGGTCGAAATGTTCAGTTCAATCCCCAAGAACCAACCAAAAGCCCTTGAAAGGGACCCTTGCAAGTTGATGTCAACACTGTCTAGGCAGTATGCACTACAAGATGGAGGAGACAATCTGTGTATGGATCGATAGTTCATCTTTGCAAAGTGTTGACCAAAACTAGAAAAATGGAGAAAGCCCCTGCTTGCACCAATATCTGACCAAGATTACGGTTGTGCAGCATCGAGGCAGACCTGCCCGTCGATGGACCAACAATCCGTCGATCGGTCTCGTCGATGGGGTCTACAACTTTTCTGTACGTTTTATAATAGGTTCATTAAAATAATTAATAGTTTTAGGGCTTATTAAGGGGTTAACGGAAGATTAATTAACTAATTTAACCCCCCATATACATACCCCAGCCCTCAGTAATCTGAACATTACTCACAAAATAAACTCTATTCCTTCTCTCTTCTTTCTCTCTCTATTTGAAGACACCATTGAAGATAATATAAGGGGAGGTTTTGGAAGCTTTAAAGGGATGATTTCACCATCAAATATTCATCAAGAATTGAGGTATGTATCTAACTCACATTTGAGACTTTTTCTTCAAAGGGTTCATTCAAAATGGATTTCAAAAGTTGAGTTTCCAAGTGCGTTTCACTCAATTACGAATTTGATGTTATGAACTGAGTTGTTTATATTTTCTTTAGGGAATAATGTATAGATTAACATGTATTTTAACTTGATTATGGTAATTGGTGATGGTTTGACCTAAATTGAAGAGCATGATCCATAACCTTTAACCCTAAGTTTGATCTTGATGTAAACTGGGTTGTGATTGATTCAATTGTCTTGATTATGGGTTTAAAACTATTAGATGATTTAGTTACATTAACCATTAACAAATTAGAGTGAATTGTAGTCTCTCATACTAGTCTTGAAAAGATGATATAGGTTAGATGGTGAATTAACCTAGGCATCTTATTTTAAGTTATGATCTAGTATTGAATTGTGCTATACTTTTTATTCTAGTCTTGTTATTATGTTGAATATTTAATTATGATGTTGAACATCTAAATTGTATTGAATTGAGCTTTATGGTATGTCCTAAATGATGAACTATGAGGAAGACTTAGTAAATCTTAGAATCTCTAACTTTACTTCATATTTTGATTGATTATGGTTAAGTCATGATGTTTTATTGGAGTATGGCTTGTCTAAGGATTGATAGGATGGTATGATGTTGAATTGAAATATACTGACTATGTTGTGAGGTTGATTAAGGTGTATTTGATATAAGGATGGTAATGACTATCAATGTGCCTTATTATGCTATGAAATGCTAATGTGTTACCCTCACTTATATTAATTATGATGAAATGACATATAATCATACAGTTCTTATTGAGGTATTGATGATAATGATTATACGAGGGGTAGACTCTATGAACTAAACTAAGATATGATTGATAATTAAAGGCTTAAAGACATTTCAAAAAGGGACTCTAGATTAGTACCGAGTGAACTAGATTGAGAAGTGTCCCTTCCCACATAGGGAAGGTAGGACCACTAATTTACTCTTGAAATTGGAGACTACAATGCATGGAGCATAAAGAGGGTCCCAATTATATCACCTAGTTATTGAACTATGTTGCCCCCATAGGAATACTAGCTAGTGTATTCACGTATTTGTTATGTTTTATGTTTTGGTACTACCTTGGAAAGTAGACCGCCTTCTTTCGGTGTAGGGTTCTATTACATTAGATTCAACACTAGATCATGTGTTCTATGTCGATTAAGGCAATATATTCCCAAAAAGTAAAATAAATTAAAGAATTAAACTCTAACTAGGATAACCTAAGGGGTCTAGCTTAGTCCAGCTAGGGGTATGGGACTCTACCTAAGCATGGAACTAGTTAGCCTTTAGGGGATTCTTAGGAGGATGTTCTTATATATGATTATGTTTTGATGATATATGATATGTATATGATGAACTTGTGTATTGTTGAGACTATATGTTGATTAGTTCATTTATGAGTAGATGTCTCGCTTATTATGATATGATTAACTCTTATTCATGCTTGTTATGTTATTCCTTGATGATAGGTTTGTATTAAATCATGGATTCAAGTATATTGGGATACATATTATTTGTTTGAGTTATTAATCATGCTTGGTATGTTGGTATGACTTGTTTGAATATGCATGATACTTTTAAAAGAATAAAATGACATCTTTTGACTAAATGTTCCTTTATAGCATGTTTTGTTCTTATATGTGCATATGGTCTCATCTTAGTACAATTGGAGTACTAACTCCATTTTCTTCCCTTTTCCCAAACATTTGAGGTTCGAGTAGTTGAAGGCTCATTTGAGACGACTTGAAGAAGGCTTGGGTATTCTCTATCATCCAACTAGTTAGGTCCTCAGTTTCCGAGGGCGATGCAAATATGTTGATTATGAATTTTCTTTGTTTTTCTAAGACTTTTTTTGTTCATTCTACTTTCGTTTTAGTACAACTTGCATAAGCCTATATGTGGCTTCTTTACATTTGATGTAGGGCTATGCCCAAATTGCTAGGATCATTTAGATGGTATAACATGAGACAATCTTTGAGAGTATCTTTCTATCTTATAGATATGTGTGTACAATAAGAGTAGAAGGCTATATAACCTTCCTATACGAAGGGTCTATGTATACTCGATACGACTATATTACGTGTATGTAGAGGTCTATGTACACCTCCAAGTAGATGTAATGAAAAGTTCCAATTTTTCCGCAAATTTCAACCTATGAATGTAATAACATGAGATTAAGTGGATAGTCTTAGTCTTTAAAGAGGAGGACGACGCCTGTTATGTCTAGGGGCTAAACCCATATGTGACATATGTGGTATCAGAGCATGATGTTGAATATCGTTGAGTTATGCCTCTCTCTCTACCATGTCTATGTAGTCATAATTGTGAAGTGCGCCACACTTATGAATAGGAACCTGTGTGAGGACTAGGAATAACTCTCTTTCTTTGAAATCCTATATCGTACCATAAGTGTATACTTATGGTGTGATTTATAATCTAATCCTATTGTTCTTCTTATAAGAAGAATGAACACTCGAATTAATGCGGCTCGAAGACTTGAAGAGTAAATTGCCAGTGTGGGAGCTCCTCCCCGTGGCGAACAAGTTCCTCTACTTGAAGAAGATGCTAATATGGAGCAAGCTTTTGTATATCCCCCACTATTGACGGATGAGTATATAAAGGCGGCCCTCATTCAATTGGCTCAAGCCGACACGGTTCAAGCCCAAGCTATGATGGTCAAAGCCAATCGGGAACTTGTACCTCATCCTCATCAACAAGTCACTACTATGGCTTCCCGTCTAAGGGACTTCACTCGAATAAACCCTCCTACTTTCTATGGGTCTATGGTTGAGGAAGACCCCTAAGAATTCATGGATGAAGTCTAAAAGATACTTTTGTCCATGGGGTTGTCTGCAAGTGAAAAGGCCGAGTTGGACACTTATCAACTCAAGGATGTTGCACAAGCATGGTTTGTGCAATGGAGGGATAATAGGCCCTTGATAGGTGGTCCTTTTACTTGGGAGATTTTCAAGAAGGCTTTTCTAGATCGGTTCTTTCCTAAAGAGATGAGGAAGGCTAAAGTGGTGTAGTTCATCAACCTTCTCTAAGGATATATGGGGGTTAATGAATACTCTTTGAAATTCACAAAGTTGTCAAAATATGCTCCCTCTTTGGTTTCCGATCCTAGAGATGAAATGATTCATTTTGTGAAAGGAGTGTCGGATGATTTGAAAGAGGAGTGTCATTCGTCTATCTACACGACCAATGTGAACATTATCGTCTTATGGTACATGCCAAGAATGTATAAGAGGAAGTGACTAGGAGGAAGAGTAATGATGCTAAGAGGGCAATATCTTTTGATGGAGGTTCTTCAAATAATAATCTTGAGATAAAAGACAAGCCTAAATTTAAGAAGTTGGTTTCAAGTCAAGTCCGTTACAAGTTCCCAAAATCTAGTGGGGATAGTGTGTCTAACCCTAAGTTGAAGAAGGGAAAAGGTACTAATTCACCATCGAGAAGCCAACTTATGGAATGTGTGGCAAGAAGCACTATGGTGATTGCCTTAAGGAGAAGGATAATTGTTTTGGTTTTGGCCAGAGTGGGCACAAGTTTAGGGATTGCCCTAATGTGATGAGTCAAGACAAGGGTAGTTATCAAGCTCAAGAAAGGGGTTCTAATGAGGCACCAAAGAAGAATTGCTTCTATAATCTCTGCTCTAGGGGTGAGCAAGAGACCTCTCCCGATGTGGTGACCGGTATGTTGAAATTCTTCTCTATTGATGTATATGTCTTACTTGATCCCGACGCTACTTTATCCTTTGTTACTCCTCTAGTATCCACAAAGTTTGATATTTTACCCGATATTTGCATGAACCTTTTATAGTGTCTACTCCGGTGGGTGAGTAAGCTTTTGCAAAAAGGGTATATAAAAGTTTTCCTATAATGTTACCCAATAGAGTTTCTTATGTTGAACTAGGAGAACTCGATATGCTTGATTTTTATGTTATATTGGGTATGGATTTGTTGCATGATTTCTTTGCTTCTATTGATTGTAGGACAAGGGTTGTGAAGTTTAACTTTCCAAATGAAGAGTGGAAGGGGGGAAACTTTATTCGTAAAGGTCATATATATCTCTTCTCTAAATGCATGCAAAATGATCTCTAAAGGTTGTATATACCATATTGTAAGAGTACAAGATCTAGACTCCGTAATTCCTCCCATTGAGTCGGTCCCCGTAGTGAGTGAATTTTTTGAGATTTCCCAGATGACCTTCCAAATATTCGTCTCGAGCGGGAAATTGATTTTGGTATCAATTCGCTACCGCATACAAATACCATTTTAATTACTCCTTATCAGATGGATCCGGCAGAATGGAAAGAGTTGAAGTCTCAACTCAGGGATTTACTAGACAAAGGCTTCATAAGACCTAGTATTTCTCCATGGGGTGCTCCATTTTTTTTTTGAAGAATAAAGATGGGTCCTTAAGAATGTGTATTTACTACCACCAACTCAATAAAGTCACCATTAAGAATAAGTATCCTCTCCCTCAGATTGACGACTTGTTTGATCAACTTCAACGGGTGAGCTACTTTTTGAAAATTGACTTGAGATGTGGGTATCACAAACTTACGGTGAGAGGAGCGGATGTACATAAGACGGCCTTTCGAACTAGATATGCTCACTATGAGTTCTTCGTAATGTCATTCGGTCTCACTAATGGTCAGGTGGCGTTAATGGACCTATTGAATAGTGTTTTTTGGAATTACCTAGATTCATTTGTCATTTTATTCATTGACGACATCTTGGTATATTGAAAGAATGAGTGTGATCATATAGGTCATTTGATAGTTGTATTGCAAACCCTTAAAGAACATCAATTGTTTTCCAAATATAGCAAGTGTGAGTTTTGGTTGAGGTAGGTGACTTTTCTTGGTCGTATCTTCTCTAGTGAATGAGTGAGGTTGATCCAAGAAAAACAGAGGGGGTGAAAAATGGCCTAGAAATTTGATTCCAACATATATTAAGAGTTTCTTGGGTTTAGTAGCTTATTATTAGAGGTTCGTGGATGGTTTTGCATCCATTGCATCTCATTTGACGACTTTGACCCAAAAGAGTAAGAAATTTGAGTGGTCAGAAGCATGTGAGAAAACTTTTCAATTGTTGAAGGATCCGGTTTTAAACTTACCGGAGGATACAAAGGGGTTTGTTGTGTATTGTGATGCATCATGTGTGGGTTTAGGATGTTTGTATATGTAACATGGGAAATTCATAGCTTATGCTTCTAGGCAACTTAAGGTACATGAGAGAAAATATCCCACTCATGACCTTGAGTTAGCGTTCGTGGTGTTTGCCTTGAAAATATGGAGGCATTACTTGTACGGTGTACATGTTGACGTCTTTACCGACCATAAGAGTCTCCAATATGTGTTTACCCAAAAGGAGTTGAATATCCGACAAAGAATATGGTTAGACTTGTTGAAAGATTATGACATCAATATCCTCTATCACCCCGGCAAGGCTAATATGGTGATGGTTACCCTATGTCGTATGACTATAGGTAGCGTATCCCACATTGATGAAGCCAAGAAAGACCTAGTGAGGGATGTACATAGGTTTGCTAGGTTGGGTATGACATTACAAGATTCTTCAAATTGTGGTTTCATGGTACATGATAACTCCGAGTCATCATTGGTTGTTGAGATGATGTTCAAGAAACACCTTGCAAAATCATTGATGGAGTTAAAGGAAATGGCTCTCAGCAAGATTAATGAGGCCTTTTCCCTAAGGGGGGATGGTATTCTAAGGTGCCAACGGAGATTATGTGTTCCCAAGGTAGATGGGTTGAGGGAACGTATCATAGAAGAAAACCATGGGTCCTGCTACTCGATTAACCAGGGTTCGACAAAAATATACCATGACCTTAGGGAAATTTATTAGTGGGAAGGTATGAAGAAGGACATAGCGGAGTTCGTCGCTAAGTGTTCAAATTGTTGTCAAGTAAAAGACGAACATCAAAATTCGGGTTGCTTACTACAATACATCCAAGTTCCTACTTAGAAGTGGGAAGACATCAATATAGATTTCGTAGTGGGATAGCCTTGGACTCAACGGCTATATGATTCTATATTCGTGGTTATGGATAGGTTGACCAAGTCCGCCACTTTATTCCCATAAAGTCTACCCATTCGGCAGAAGATTATTCTAAGATCTTCATAGATGAGATTATGTGCCTCCTTGGTATTCCGTTATCCATCATATTGGATCGGGCTGCACAATTCACATCCAGGTTTTGGAGGTCATTCCAAAAAGGGTTGGGCACTAAGGTGAAGTTGAGTACCACTTTTCATCCCCAAACGGATTGTCAAGCGGAACTCACTATTCAAACCCTTGAGATATGATAACAACTTGGATTATTGATTTTAAAGGGAATTGGGATAAACATTTGCCTTTGGTGGAGTTTGCTTATAATAATAGTTTTCATTCATCTATTTCCATGGCTCCCTATAAAGCCTTGTACGATAAGATGTGTAGGTCTCCTATCAGATGGTTTGAATTGTGTGAGCCTTCTCTTTTTTGTCCCGATTTGGTTTATAAAACATCAGAAAAGGTTCATATCATAAAGAGCCGGTTGCAAGCGGCCTATAGCCGGCATAAGTTTTATGCTGATCATAGGAGAAGGGATTTGGAGTTTGAAGAAGGTGATGAGGTGTATTTTAAAATTTCACCAATGAAAGGGGTGTTTATATTTGGGCAAGAATGGGAAGTTGAGTCCTTATTATCTGGGTCCTTATGAAATCTTGCAAACTGTTGGTAAGGTTGCCTATGAATTGAAACTTCCTAGTGAATTAGCTTCGGTTCATTCAGTATTCCATGTGTCTATGTTGAAAAACTTTATTGGATCCCGAGTCTATTCTTCCTATTGAGGGTCTTGGCTTGGTTTCAAGGATAACCTATCGTATGAGGATGTTCCGGTTCAAATTCTTTATAGGCAAGTCAAGAAGTTAAGGAATAAAGAGATGGTTTGCGTAAAGGTGTTATGCAAAAATCACCAAGGCCAAGGCCTACATGAAGTGTTGTTACCCTCATCTTTTTGATAATTAAGATTATTCATTCTTTTTAATATCTTAAATATGACTAGGAATTGAAGTTTCATGATTTTTGGTGAACTTTTGCAAAAAAGTGGATTTTGAGTTGCATTACAGTGAAGTAGTTCATTTGAAACTTGGAATTTTGCCTTTTTGGTTTGTTTGAGATATGATGTGCATTATGACATGGTAAGTCTTAGTGAAAATGTATATTACCTATTGATAAGTTAAACTTTACGCTATATGAAAAGTTATGTGACCTATTGATAAGTTTAGATTTATGCTAATTGACTCATGTAATGTATGTTGAGCTAATGTGCGTTATGAGGAGGAAATGCCTCATGATTAAGTATTTGAGCTGTGTGTGGTAATAGGAGTTTTGAAATTGCCTTGTTGAAATGATATGATTTATGCTGATTTTATATTGTTGATTGGTTGGGCTGCTAGCCTTGAGTCTATTCCTCACTTTGAAGGAATTAAGTGTCATTCGGGAACGAATGTTTCTAAGGGGGGATAATGTAACACTTCAAAAATTCAAGACGAGTCTTAAAGCCTAAAATACGTACCATGGGGTATGAACACTGTTTTAAAACCTATTTTAATGAATATAAGTCATGTAGGAGATTAGGAACCAAAACAACCAAGAACGTCCATGACGTTTGGAAACTAGTTCTAAGATGAACTAGCGTGCCTTAGCCTATTTAACTAGATTTTGGAAGTCGGAAATTCATGAATTTAGGTGAAAGGGTGTATAACATATATTTAAGGTTATTCGTGCTTGAAACGTCCGGGTACGAATCCCCAAGGACCGCCAAGGGCCCTTGAGGAAGGCCCTTTCAAGTTGATGTCAACACTATCTAGGTAGTGTGCATCGACGAGATGCAGAAGACGATCCGTGTATGGATCGATGGGTCATAATTGCCAAACGTCGACCAACACTTACAAAAATGGATAAATCCCCCGCCTGCACTAATTCCTAACCGAGATTACACTTGTACAGCATGGAGGCAAGCCTGCCGGTTCGTAGACAAACAATTCGTCGATCGTGGTCAAGTCGATGGGGTCTGCAACTTTTCTGCACATTTTAAATTAGGTTCATTAAAATAATTAAGAGGTTTATGGATTATTTATGTATTAAAGGAATATTAATTAACTAATTTAACCCCAATATAAAGGCCCCAGCCTCATTAATCTTAACACAACGCACAAAATAAACTCTCTTCCTTCTCTCTTCTTTCGCTCTCTATTTGAAGACACCATTGAAAAGAAGCTAGGGGAAGGTTTTAGGGGCTTGAAAGGGACAATTTCACCATCAAATATTCATCAAACATTGAGGTATGGGATATAATTCACCTTCTATACTTTTAACTAAATGGGTTCCTTCAAAATGGATTTCAAAAGTTGGATTTCAAGTGGATTTCACTTAACTACGAATTTGATGTTATCACCTGGGTTGTTTATGTTGTATTTAGGGTATAATGGATATATTAACATGTATTTTTACTTTATTATGGTAATTGATGATGGTTTGACCTAAATTTAAGAGCATGATCCTTAACCTTTAACCCTAAGTTTGATTTTGATGTAAATTGGGTTCTGATTGACTCAATTGTCTTTATTATGGGTTAAATCACTATTAGAGGATGTCGATCCAATAATCATTTACAAATTATAGTGAATTCTATTCTTGCATGCTAGTCTTGAGAAGACGATCTAGGTTAGAATGTTAATTGACTCAGGAATCTTATTTAAGTTATGATCCAGTATTGAATTATGCTATAGTGTTTATTATAGTCTTGTTATCATGTTGAATATTGAATTATGATGTTGTACATCTAAATTGGATTGAATTGATCTTTTATGGTAAGGCCTAATGATGAACTATGAGGAAGACTTGGTAAGTCTTAGAATATTTATCTTTACTTCTAATTGTGATTAATTGTGGTTAAGTCATGATGTTATATTGGAGTATGCCTTCTATTAGGATTGGTACGATGGTATGATGTTAAATTGAAATGTGTTTACTATGTTGTGAGGTTTATTAAGGTGAATGTGATATAAGGATGGTGATTACTATCAATGTGCCTTATTATGCTATGAAATGCTAATGTTTATTATGCTATGAAATGCTAATGTGTTAACCTCACTTGTATGAATTCTGATGAAAAGACTTATACTCATACAATTATTATTGAGCTATTTATGATGATCATCATACAAGGGATAGACCCTATGACCTAAACTAAGCTATGATTGATAATTAAAGGCTTAAAGACATTTCAAAAAGGGACTCTAGTTAAGCACCGATTGAACTAGATTGACAAGTGTCTCTTCCCATATAAGGAAGGTAGGAGAAGTAAAGTACTCTTGAGATTTGACACTACAATGCATGGATCATAGGAATACTAGCTAGTGGATCCACGTAGTTGCTATGTTTTATGTGTTTGTACTACCTTGGCAAGTAGACAACCTTCTTTCGGTGTAGAATTTTATTACACCGGATTCCACACAAGCTCATGTGGTTTATATATGTTAGGGAAAGATTTTCCCAAAAGGTAAAATGAATTGAAGAATTGAATTCTAACTAGGATAACCTAAGGATTCTAGTTTAGTCTAGGTAGGGGTATGAGACTCTAACAAAACATTGCACTAGCTGGACTTCATGGGAGTCTTAGAGGGATGTTCTTATATATATTTATGTTAGGATGATATGTGATATGTATATGATGAACTTTCGTACTATTGATACTATGTGTTGATTAGTTCACTTATGAGTATGTGATAGATTATATTGTTAAAGTAAGATGAAATATATATCTAAAAATGTTATATTATGTGGAGTTGGAAATTGGTTATGGTTTCTTGTTGAAGTTACTTGATTGAGTAAGGTTATAGGGCTTTGCTTGGTCGTTGTAGTTATTGGCTTGATTAGGATTTATGAGTAGATGTCTTGCTTATTATGATATGATTAACTCTTATTCATGCTTGTGATGTCATTCCTTGATGATAGGGTTATAGTAAAACATGGGTTCAAATATGTTGGGATACATATTACTTGTTTGAGATAATAAGCATGTTTGGTTGGTTGTATTACTTGTTTGATTATGCATGAGACTTTTAAAAGGGTAAAATGGAATGTTTGGACTAAATGTCCCTTTATAGCATGTTTTGTTCTTATATGTGCATATGGTCTCATACATATTACATGTAGAGTACTAACCCCATTTTGTTTTCTTTACGCAAACATTTTAGGTTCCGGTCATTGAAGACTCATTTGAGACGACTTAAAGAAGGCTTGGATATTCTCTATCATCAAAGTGGGTAGATCCTATCTTTTCAAGGACGATGCCAATATCTTGCATGTGAAGTTGCTTTGTTTCTCTAAGACTTTTATGTTCATTCCACTTTTATTTGAGTATGACTTGTATAAGCTGATATATGGCTTCTTTACATTTGATGTAGCTCTATACCCAAATTGTTATGATCATTTAGATGGCATGGGATGAGATAATCTTTGAGACTATCTTTCTATCTTATATAAATGTATGTGCAATAAGAGTAGAAGGCTATGTAACGTTCCTATACAAAGATTATATGGATACTCGATACGACTATATTACGTGTATGTACTGGTCTATGTAAACCTCCAAGTAGATGTAATGAAAATTTTTAATTTTTCTGCAAATTTCAACCTAAGAATTTAATGAAATGAGACTAAGAGGCGAGTCTTAATCCTTAAAGAGGACGAAGACGATGATTACGTCTAGGGGGCAAACCCGGATGTGATAGTGGATAGAGAATTGGGCACAAATTCCTTCTTTTTTACGTATTAGGTCCCATAATAATTTGTATTGAGCATGAGACTTTGACTAAGTTTTTGAATATTAATCCTCTTATGTTCCATGGTTGTGAGATAGAGGATGACGTAGAGTTCAATTTGGATTCTTATGAAAGGCTTCATATGTTAGGTATTGTACATCAGCATGGAGTAGAGTTCTTGAACTTTCAACTTCAAGGTGAGGCTAAGCAGTTGTAAAGGGCCTATGTCAAATGCAGATCACCATTTATTCCACCATTCACTTGTACGTAGTTACATATTTTGTTCTTGGGGAAGTATGTGCCATTTACATTGAGGGATCGGAGGCTAAGAAGGATGAGTTCATGAACTTGGATCAATGTGGTATGATTTTAGTTGACTATAAGGCAAAGTTCCATGTCAAAACCAGATATTCTACCTAGTTATTGAGTACATAGGAGAAGAGGATTCATCTATTCGTCAAGGGATTGAACACCGAGTTGCAAGTAGTTTTTATTCACGTGACTTTCGTAGGCATCTATTTAATGAGGTGAAAGACTTTGTGGAGAAAATTGAAGGATTCTAATGCGAAGGGAAGGCCATGAATTTGGCTAAGAAACCCAAGAACAAAGGTAATTCTTATAGTTCCTACTATGGAGGTTCAAGTAGGCCC
Organism: Solanum lycopersicum; assembly: GCF_036512215.1. Lineage (NCBI taxonomy): Eukaryota > Viridiplantae > Streptophyta > Magnoliopsida > Solanales > Solanaceae > Solanum > Solanum lycopersicum. The sequence goes on along the minus strand of NC_090811.1, from coordinate 39,879,815 downwards.
GCACTTGCATCCCGGCCTTTTCAATCAGCCATGCCTAGTTCTAGAGGTGGTTACTAGAGAACTTCACAACAGAATCCTACTCAGGATAGTCACAGAGACGCACTTTCATCTGGCCGTAGAACGTCTTTTTACTATTGTTGTTACAATTGTTGAGAACATAGGCATATAAGGAAATATTGTCCCCATCCATGCATATCTGACCCCGTGCAGCAACAGACCAGAGCAGTGGTACTATTTGGCAGTGGTGGTAAAGGCAGAGGATGCCTGCAACACGGGTGAGGATGGAATACAAGTAGATGAGCAATGAATCCAAGAAAGAACGTCGCCACATTCAAGATGGCAGGGCTTTGTTCTATTCCTTTCCGCGCTAGACCAAGGCTGAGTTGTCTGATGCACTGATCATAAGTACTATTTTTGTATGTGACCAGATGGATACTATTTTAATTTATTTAGGTTTTACTAATTATAATGTGTTAGTCCAATTTGCATTGGGGTTTTACTAATGATGGGTTTTCTGACTTGGAATAATTTTTTTATTTTAGATATGAGTAGTTTTTATATAATCTTAGGCATGACTTGTTTGTCCCATATTATGTTTTGCTTAATCGTAATGCTAAATTTATGACTCTAGAGACAAAAGTAGAGAATAATTCGAGTGAAAGGAATGTGGGCGATAAAACTTCTGAGTAGTAACTTGAGGATTTCTAGCCTAGGCCTGAGTTAGACGAAATTTGAGTCAGGTAAGGTCTAGGACAATACAGTAATGGATAGGGGATTTAATTATGAGTTTAATCACGTGAGTGGATATTCAAGACGTTAAGAAGCATTTATTGCATTACCGAATCAAATTTGGATGAGTACAACACCATAAAGTGATCTTGGCATGAAAGGGTAATTTTAGAACGTTTTTGGTTTGAATGTCTGTTGTGAAATAGGACCTTGGAACTCAAACTTTGAGTTTTTGTCTCTGTGCAAGCAGTTGAGGTGATATTAATCCACTAGGGTGGTACAGTTGCGGCGAGCGAGTTGGGACTTTAATTGGAAAAAAACCCCAACGTTAATTGTTGCAAAACATTGTTCATAAGATCTAAGGGACAACCCATGGCAGTTTCTTATTAGATTCCCAAGAATTATCATTCTCAAGGTAAGTTAATTTCTCCCATAATCCTTATTTCAGTTCTTGAACTTAGAATCCTCTTAAATTATCGCTAGGGGAGGGTTTTGGCCTAAATTTAATGATGGAAAAGATCTAATTGAACATTAGGACCATGGATTTGTCCTCAGTCTGATATTTATATGCAATCTTTGTAAATTAGGCCTTATTTATTGTTCCTTGCTTAAATTATTTGTTTTAGATTGCGAATAAGATGAAAGACTCATGAAGGGGCTTAAGATTCTTAAAAGTACCCAAACTTAATTTCAAGGTAGGTTATGGTTTGACTCCCTATTGTGTTATGTATGCTTGTTAATTGCTTCTTTTGATGCATGCATGTGAAAAGGAAAACATGAATCAAACCTAAGGAAATTATTAATTATGAACAAATGCATGCCACAAACTTGTTACCTGACTGTATGACTATGTACACTGCTCATTATGGGAGTGATTGTGATAGTGGTTGTGCTAGCAGGATTGGGTGTCATGTTTTGGCATATGTATTTGATTAGGTTTCATATTCTGACACATATATTGGGAACAATGTCTCATTATGACACATATATATTGGATCGAGTGTGACGTTTTAACACACTAATTGTTCGAATGTGGGTTTCATAAGAGAACCACGTGTTAATGTTCCATTTCTATTTTCCTATCATTGATATTGGAATATTGTATGTTGCTCCTAAAATGATAATTGATTATACATTTTTTATATGTGTGTATATTGTTTTTACTTACTTGCTTATATTGTGTTGGCTGGAGTAGCTGTGTGATCCTACCACTAGACCAGGATTTTGTTTACTGATACAACACTTGCTCTTTCTTTGTTGATTAAAGGACATCTTTAGGCGGCTATTGACAGACCTTAGTTAGGAGACCATTAACCTAGACCAGATTCAAGGTTGATTCAGATCTTTTAGGATGTGATGAATCCATCAATAGTTTAATCCATTCTTTTCGGAATCAGACTATATGTTTAGACTTTGTTTATGTTTTAATTTCGTGGTTGCACACCTTTTTCTAAGATTTGTTCATTAGTAGAGTTTTGGTACAATGACTTTTAGTTCTAGGGGATGAATTTCTGCGATAGTTGTTTGTTAGAATTTCAGAGTTTTTGAATACTCCTTATTTATTTGGTCATTAAACCTTCTTTATTATATTCGAATAAGCTAGTTCTTTGTAAGCTTCCTAGTCTGTTGTTGTTGGTTCTCCCACCGGAGATTTAGTGTGGGTGCCCATCAATGAGATAAGGGTCGCGACATTCTACGTGAGAGATAAACAAGAAGAAAGGTAAATTATTTTCCTAACATACAGTGTATATATTATATAAATTATGTTTAACAATTTACTTTCATAAATTAAATCTTGAGAAAATGGTCTAACCCCCCCCCCCCCAATCTATACCAAAAATCCCAACTACACACTCGAACTTCATGGGTATCCTATTATCCACCTAAATTATATTTTTATATATTCTCTACCCACCTAAGTGCTGACCTGACATGGGAGGTGTTGTAACCGCCTCTATGCGCGTTAGAAGCGTAGTTTGAAAAAAAAATCTCCTTCTCCAACAGTCATCTTTCCCCTTTTAAATAACCATTACTTTTTCTTCCCCCACCATGATCCTTGTTTATTTTGTGAAAAATTCACGATTTCCTCTCAAAATTAAGTAAGTTTTAGTTTCTAATGTTCATTTTTACTTCAAATCTTTAATTTAGGGTTTCTAATCTTCTATAATTTCTTATTTAGGTCTCTAATTAGAATTTTGAATTTTTTGAAATTCATCAAAAATGACAAATAAAAGCTTGAATAGGCTTTGTGTTGATGAATTAGACCCAATGCTCAACGCTTTAGTGGGATGCATACACAAAATTTTGCTAATTTTTTTAGATTTCTTGGTCGAAATCAAATTTGGAAAGAAGATTTTGGTTTTGCTCAAGCTATGGTGAATGTATTTTTTTTCACTGGTATTCTTGCTACATTTCTTTTGACGATGCTACTGTATTCAGGGTTTGTTCTGCATTCAGTTAATGAGGTAAAAGGACACCAGTAAAGTTAGAGTGTGTAGTTGAGATTTCGGGTATAGGTTGGGGGGTTTTAGACCAATTTCTCTTAAATTTTAGTCATTAAATTGATTTTTTATCATATATCAATAATTCAAGCAAGAAATTCGAAACAATGGAGAAAAAAAACTTTGGTCCAAAAGAAAACTTGAAGGTACAAATTAGTTGCACCACTTGTCACCTTACTTATTTAAAAAAAACCATTGATACTAAAGATTATATATGCTGTAACTAAACTAGTAAAATTCCCTTTTAGTGATTCACTTACCTTTGACTATTGTTGGTTAGTTATGAACTAATGATTAATACAAATATTTGTTTTGATAAATAAACTTACCCTAAGAAAAATTCCCTAGCCAAAATTCATGGAATCTTAGCTTTTAACTAATTAGTTAGAATATTGACTACATATATTATTAGCCAATAATTCAATAACTATTTTTTTCAAATATAATTAATAATTAGTGCACCAAATTAAATTTCTCCTTTGAAAAAACAGCTATATAATTCACTCTTCCTCTTTTTTTTTAAATTCTTTTTACTTAAAGAGTCATGTATATATACAATAATTAAATGCAATGGAGGTAATTGTGGGTATGGCAGAGGCAGGGGTTATGAAGGAGGAAGAGGTGGCTAAGGAAACAACTATTTTTAGTGTGGCGAGTATGGCCACTTTTCTAGGGAATATACCTAGATTGAAAGGAAATGATAGTGAAGGTGGTAGATACTCTGGTGGTGGCCATGGTGGCGGTGGTTGAGGTTTGGTAGAATTCGCTACAAATGTAGTGAGGATGATCACTATGCCTATGAATGCACCAATGGTAGTCATTGATGTAGCTTGAAGCCCTACTACTGTTAAAATAAATTAACTAAAGAAACTCGTTGTATATAGAGATCACAAGGTGAGACAAATAAAAGAGTGATTTATAAAGCCATTTCTGAGGGGGATATATTTAATTTGGTCAACTAATTATTAACTACATTTGAAAAAGTAATTATTGAATTACTGACTACTAATATATAGTGTCAATACTCTAACTAGTTAGCTAAAAGCTAACATTTCATGAATTTTTGCTAGGGAAATTTTTTGATGGTCCAATAAGTTTACTTATCAAAAAGAATATTTGCATTTTTATTTTGTAGCTTTTTCTTTAACATTAAGAGGTCGTTTGGTATAGTATATTTTAAAAAATAATTCTTGCATTAGATTAATGTATTATTAGTACCTTTTTTAGTACGCTTTTCTAACCTTTTCATAACTAATAATTGTATTAGTAAAACACACTATTGTGTATTGAAGAGTGTATTACTAATACCATCGTTTCATATACAATAGTAATCAATGGGTTCTAATGCATGCATTAACATTATTAAAGACACAATTGCCCTAAAAATGTCTTTTACATCTGTTCAATTATATTGGTGGAGGGTACATTTGTAAACAAATATTTTTCTAAAAAAAATTATGTGATGCATAATATTTTTAGTACACCAAATCAAATATTGCACAAAAAAATATCATCATAACTAATGCAAGCATTATTAATGAAAAAATTACTAATACACTATATTTTGCATTATTCTTGTACACTCTACCAAATGACCCCTTTGTTGTATTTAAACTATCAAGAACAAGGGCCTTTTTTGAAGAAAATAATTAAAATATATTGATATAAAATGACAAAAGAGTTGGACTTATTTTAGTTTGATATTGAGTACTTATTCACTCTAATTTAGTCACCCTTATTTTGATAAAATAGTTGGATTTCTTTACAACCGACAACACATGAGAAAGAATATTGTAAACATGACGGGCAGAAATAAATTGAATACCTTGCCAGCAACAATATTTGATTTGAATTGCTTGTACCGGCGCTAATTCGGCTCCATTTGATGGTAGATATCTCGTTAAAAGACAAAATAGTTAACATATGATGTATGATTTTTAAAAAATAATTCAACAAATACCAAAAAGCAAAAAAAAATAGAATACCTTGCGATATTCTCTAAAATTATGCATGCAAAACATCCTATTTCGTGCTCTATATATGCACAGAGACAATTTAGATTATTTGACTAATTATCCTTGTGATGTTCTCTGAAATCATGCAAACAAACATTTTATTTTAAAATCCTTGCAAAGATATCAGGTAAAAGTAAATTAAAATTAACACAGAACAAGAAAACCAAACACCTGAATGAAATTTAAATTGCGGCATCCATTCGCCAAATTTCAGATTCCAAACAATGGCAATCCCATCAACACTACAACTAAGGAGATAGTTAATGTTCATGTTCCTCTTCAGAGATAATACTTTCCCTCTATACTTGTTAAGAGTAATACACAATTGTCTCGGATGATAGGTTAGTTATAGGATCGGTCATGGCTATCAGTAAGAGAAAATCGTACATGACCTTATAAAATGATAAAGGTACCATGAACAGTAAATATCAAGAAATCTAAATACAAGTTAAATGAAAAAATATGATTTGATGACACAAGGACAACACAAGTGGTGTGTTCGTATGATTCCTTATGGCTTTTCTTGATATTATAAATTGATAACATACTGGCTTCTAGAAAGTCACCTCAGCAACTCTTGTAGGGTTAAAAAATGGTAGACTTTGATGTCATTCCGGGTATGGATTTGATTACATTCTTATTATGCCTAAGTCGATTGTAGAACTACAATTTTTCATTTTTTTAATTTCAAGACGGTCAATCTTGTAATAAAATGGTATTAGCTTATCCCGTACGGGTTGATTCATTTCTTACCCTAAGGCAAGAAACATAATATCTAAGGGTTATCTCAATCATCTAGTTTGATTTAAGGATTCAAGCTCTGAAACTTTTGAGTCGGTACATGTAGCAAATGAGTTCCCAAAAGTGTTTCATGAATATCTTTCCAGAGTTCCTCTCAAAAGGGAAACTTTGGAATTAACCTTCTCAAAAATACCCAGCCTATCTCTATTCCCCTTTACATAATGGCTCTAGCTGAGCTTATGGAATTGAAAGAGCAGTTTTAAACCTGCTAGATAAGGGTTTCATCAGACTTTGTATTTTGTCATGGGTGCACCAGTGTTGTTGTTGAAAAAGGAGAGATGGTTCTCTCTAAATGTGCATTGACTATAGGCATTTGAATAAGATCAAAATCAAGAATAAGTATTGATACCATACCAAGGATTGATGACTTGTTTGGCCAACTTCATGGTGCTAATCATTTCTCAAACATAGACTTCAGATAGAGTTATTATCAGCTAAAAGTCAAAGATAGTGACATTCCGAAGATAGCCTTCAAAACACGGTATGAATTCATAATTATGTCATTGGAATAACCAGTGCTCCAATAGCTTTCATGGATATGATGAACAGAGTGTTCAAGCAGTACTTGGACTTGTTCATTATCGTCTTTATTGATGATATCCTTATTTACTCTAGGAATGAGGAAGAACATGCGAAACATTTAAGGGGTGTTCTGTAAACTCTCCAAGACCACCATTTATTGGATAATTCTAGAAAATATGAGTTTTTGTTGCAATCTGTCACTTTCATTGGTCGCATTATTTCTAGCAAAGGGCTGCGAGTAAATTCCCAAAAAAATAGAAGCAGTGAAACAATGGCCTAGACCTCCTGTCCTATATATATCAAAGGTTTATTAGGTCTAGAAGGTTATCATAAAAGGTTCCTGGAATTCTTTTAATCCATACCCTCTCCATTGAATAAGTTGACACAAAACAGATGAAGTTTTATTGGTAAGATGATCGTCAGACGAGCTTCGCAAAACTAAAAACTAGGTTGACTACAACTCCAATTTTTACTCGACCAAGCGGTTCATATGATTAGGATATCTATTATGATGAGTCCAGAGTCATCCTAGGTTGTGTTCTTATGCGACGAGGCAAGGTTATAGATTATGCTTCTAAACAACTTAAGGTGCATGAGAAGAATTACCCAACTCTTGACCTCGAGCTTGCAACAATGGTTTTTAAACTAAGATTTATAGACGTTACTTGTATGGTCATCATGTAGATGTCTTCACTGACCATAAGAGACTTCAATATGTGTTGCACCCAGAAAGAGTTGCATCTTCTCCGGAGGATATGACTTAAGTTTCCCCCATGGACTATAATATGAGTGTGCATTACTATCCTGGTAAGGCTAATGTTGTATAAGATCTTAGCACACCATCTATGGGTAGTGTAACACATATAGAGGAAGAAAGAAAAGAGCTAGTGAAGGATGTTCACAGTCCTTCTCGCTTGGGTGTTCACATTTTGCGCATATCAGATTGTGGTGTAATCATTCAGAATTGGTCAGAATCTTTGTGGTAGCAAAATTTAAGGAAAAGAACGACAGTTATCCAATATTGCTTTAACTAAACGGTGCAATTCATCATCAGAGAGTAAGGTTTTCTCCCGAGGGGAAGATGGTGTGATTTTCTAATACTTTTGGTTATATGTTACTAAGATAGATGAGTAGGTGAAACAACCTTGATTGTCCAGATTCAGTTCATGATTATATGGAAAAAGTTCAGCTCGTTAGAAATAGACTTAACACAAAACTCCTATACTTATGTAAGAAGAAGGAACTTAGAGTTTGAGATAGATAATTAGGTTTTATCGAAAGTGTCAAATATGATTGGAGTGATGAGCTTTGGCAAGAAATGAAGCTTAGTCCTAGATATGTAGGCCCTTACAAGTTCTGAAAAGGATTGTAAAGTGTCTTATGAGTCAGAGTTAACTGGAGAACTAGCAACAATACATCTGATCTTTCACATTTCATTGTTGAAAAAGTGTGTGGGTGATCGAGCATCGATAGTACTTTTAGAGAGTGAAGCTGTTAAAGATAGTCTCACTTATGAGGATGTGCCGGTTTATATCCTCTATCGTCATGTTAGAAGGTTGAAAAAGAAAGAAGTCACTTTAGTTAAGCTTTTGTGGAGGAGTTAGTGCCTAGAGAGAGCCACCTTTGAAGTGGAAGCATCCATGAGGGCCACCTATCATCATCTCTTTCCTTCCGATTACATTCCAGGTTGAGCTAATAGTTCCTCTTCAATTTTCAGTCAATTCATGCGCAAATTCAGTCTTAGTATAATGTTCCTTTAGTTTGTACTTCATTAAAGCGTATTTGCATGCTGTTAGAAATTAGTTTAGTAAGAAATGGAGTTCTTATTATTTAGTGGTAGGGTTGAAAATCCTTCCTTTTATACTTAGCTAGTTTAGATTTCATTTGAGAAAGAATGTTCCCAAGAGGGGATAATGTAAAACATTGGATCTCAAAATAAAGAAAATCCTACATTTTAGAAAATATAATACCAGTACAAACAGAATCACCCACGGACCGCAGGTGGGGTTTCGTGGTTAAGGCCCAGGTCTAAATAGTGTTTGATCGCACCCGCGGTCGACCACTATGGTCCGTGGTTGGACATATAGACCGTAGGTCTATCTGTTGGTGAAGGTCAGCAACTAGCTAGGGGTAATTGCTGATTGTGTCAACTTCAAATGGTAATCACTATTAGCTCAAACTAAATTATATGCTCCATGAACTATGCTATGATTTGTAATATAATCCTATTCCCAACGCCACCGAGTTTGCTAAAATTCGATCTCCAAGTAAAAAGTTATGCTTGTTTTAATGAAGTCTTATCAGGCAGGATTGACCTACGACCCACACCTAAGGATCGTAGGTTTACATAGGTCCCTCTGTGGGTTTGTTTCCTACATATTTTATTAAAAGGGTTCATTTGGTCTTGTCCCTATGCATTGGACCCCTAAAATACGTCGTTTTAGCCCTAAACTACGTTTTTTTGATTAATTTTAGTCTTAAACATGATTAAAACTTACCCAAGTAAGATTATTCATCAAAATATAGAGAAATTAGAGCTAGAAAGTAGAAAAGAAGTCAAACCCATAGTTAAAGAACACAACCAAAATCCATCAATTCTAGACATGAATTCAAAATATTTCTCAATGGAATTCGTCACCAAGTAGTTGGGATTTCACTAGTGAACTCCTTTCTCCCATTAGGATCCTAGAATTTTGGTAGACTCTTGATTATCTACTGTTAACTAGATCTAGGATTTACAAAACATCACTAGATTATAATGAATTAGTTCTTTAAATGATCCAAATAAGATTATCATATTTTTACTTGGTTTCTTGCATGAATTTCAAATTCTTAGCTTTGTAGTTTTTATGTTCTTGAATTACACATTCTAAGTCAGATATTTCAGTTATTTCAAATATACATGCCTCAATTTTTGAATATTTCATTATCACTATAATAATGTTGTATTTTACATGTCAGTTTTGATATATACAATATATTAGAGAGATTCAGTATTAATATGTTAATCATTTAATATATTAAGAGTGGAATAATACCAAGTGGGAACAAGGTTATTAACCGATATAATCCCAGAACTACGAGCCACGTAGGTTGTATGCCCTATATGTGAGCATCATTTTTTGATCGCGCCAGCATGCCTCTACACCTTTGGCCGGTTATATTTTTTCCTCTTGATAGGGTGTATACATCGGACTCCACATTATGCTCATATGGTTTTATATCAGTTATTAGAAGATTGCACATTTCAGTAAGACTGCATTGTATTGACTACATTTCAGTGCAGTCACGATACCATCTCAGAATGTTATAGATTCGGTCATTGCATTCAGTTAGCTTAGTATTCAGTATCATAGCATGTTAAGATTATACTCTTGCTATATTACTTGTTCCGTTATGTGTTTATTTAAGCTTTACTCTACCTTAAATACTCAGAACCTTTTCAAGTACTGATGCATACTATGTGATACATCTTCTCGTGATGTAGGTCTAGGTTCTCAGCATCTAGATCACGCAGTGATCGATTCCTGATCTCCTGCTCAACTGCATTAGTGGTGAGTCCTCATTCTCCGCGGACAAGGGTCATGTTATATTTTTCATCATTTCAGTCTTTTAGTTTCAGTTTTGATATATTTAGCGTGGGCATATCCGAGCACTTCTAGTAAGGTAGCGTCCATTTTGAGACATAGTCAGATTCAACATAGTATTTAAGTTTGATATCTCTTTTGTATTAAAACTCTTAGATTTCATATACTTAGTTTAGTATACGGTTATTCCACATCATTTCTAATTTACTTCATGCTTTAAGCTTCCACATGAGTTAATTATTCTTAAATTGCTTATGTTATGCCAATAGGGTCATCATAGGGTTACTTGCAATCCTAGGTCTCGAGTCCACATCTCGAGTGTAGACTCGAGGAAAGAAACCAATCTCGAAACCGATCTAGGACTTGACTTTGACATCTGATAACCATTAAAATCAATTAAAAAGGACATCGGTCATATTCAATAGAAACCTAACAAAGAGTCTATGTAAATAAACACAATCAATTGTATACCGTAGAGAGTTTTGTAGTAGTAAGAATAAGTGGGTGGATGACTCCACCAATTTTTAAAAAATGGTTAACAATTATCACAATTGAACTATAATTAAGGATATCTAAAATGTTAACAAGCAATCTAGGGGTGCGGGGGTTTAAAATTAAGGTCACATAAGGGTAATTGTGTTGCTCTATAGTGATGAATACCATGAATTGGCAGAGTCACCTTAAATGATACGAATCTTCTTTCGATCATAGTATCCTTGCATAAAATCTCCTATTGTTCTAGGTCATATGACAATCTAAGCAACCAAATACCTTGCTCTATTTTCTCTTTCTATGTAAAAATTGGCAAATAGATCCCACCGATAACCTTTATTTCAAGAAAGTTATAGAAATCAAGCCTAAATTTCTAGTATTTGACTAATTATCCACTCCAGTTAATCTATTTCGAGCATTGATCGGAGATAGGAAGTTGGGATTATGTTTGCAAACTTTACCCATAAGTCAACCCCATGTTAATTAGCTCAAATTCATGCATGAACAAAAATAAAACAAAACATCACACAATATCCACTATATTAAATTGATAACACATAATTGGACACCTAATTCTTAGAGTTTTAGCCATACATCACAAAAAAAAAAGTAAATAGATTATACCCTCCATCAAATAGGTCATGGGTAACATGAAATTAAATAATTACAAGTAAACCCACTTTTGATTGTACTTTAATTTTTTAAATTAATAAACTAAAGTTTATAATAAAAACAAAAGACATACAGTGTTCTTCACTAGGTAAAGTTTCTCTGTCTTAAACCAAACTCTTAATATATATTTTTTATATCTCACTAATAATCTCTCTTTTATTTCCTTTCAGATAATTATAGTTTCCCAATATTTGCCCCAAAAACATAATGCACATGTAAATCAATGATATTAGTCAGGATTGTTGAGCTCGATCTTCAATTAGAACAGGCTCAACATTTTGCAGCACAAGCTCGATTACTCGATTATAACATTTTGACGGAGTAGTTTTTAAGATCTCCTATGTGGGTCACATATTCCCCGTTTGACTCATTTTTGGGAGCATTATCAATTGTTGTTATTTCAATGTTAAAACATCCATAATTTTGTTGTGATTGATAATTCTATGGTTCGGTAGTTTTCGAAGGCTTTTGTTATGTGGATAGTTCATGGGTGGTGAATCCAAGTGCTCGTGTTTGGATTTGTAGTAAGCTTTGCTCTACTTTCTTGATTAAGCTTCTTAGATAATCCCTAGTATAGATTTCATGTATGTTTTGATGGTTTTGCTTGATATTTATCTTTCCTCTTGTTATTCCACCATTTTTTTGATTGCGTACGAGCCTTAGTGCTTTTATGGCTGTTGAGATCCTTAGTAAAAGTTGTTTCTTTTCTTGTGGTGTATTTAATTTTTCTTATCCTTGTTAGGATTGAATTGTGATGGCCTTAGGCTATGCAGGACATTAAATGTTTTAGATTTTGTTGTATTGCCTTGTAGTTTTTATTTTCGCCCTTTAGGAATTGTTTTGGGTCATTTTCTTGTGTTGATACTTGTAATCTTTGTGGCTCGTCGTAGCCATGGGTTGATCCTAAATTTTCTATGTCTAGGACAGGAGTGGTGTGATTGTATTAGTTTCATCCCTTGAGTTTTCTCCCACTTTATTAATTAGAAAACTCTTCTTTATCTCTTTGTTTATTAATTAGCGATGGGCATGTTGTATCCTTATTTGAGCTTATGATTATTTTGTTGATCCCGAGGCCATACGTGAGGTCCATTTGCATCCCATGTTAGTACTATTTGCTTTGGTGTTGTGGTTTCACTGGCTCTACAATTATTTTATTTTGCGTGCCTTGTTTGAATGTTGTTGATGGTTTACATTGCATTATTTTGTCATTCTTACACATTTTGTAATACGATCCCGCACCATGCATTAACATATTTAACAATTATGATGAGATACTATCTTACTCAGTTTTTATTCCAAACTTCTGTTAATGGGAATCGTACCACCTAGATCTCTTGACTTACAAATTATTTAGATTACGAGGTGTTAGAGATGTGGTGCCTTTTATAACAGAGATATTAAAGGCCGTTTGGGATTTCCATAGTATTTACTTTACTAGAAAGCGCGTCGACGCCCTTCCATACATGTTTTTGTTCTTGCTGGCGCCCCATGGAGTTTACTGACTATATAGGTGGCCCCATTATTTGTTACTCATGGATTGAGTCTATTACTTATGATTAAAGTTTGATGCTCATAGTTGAAGTCTATTACTTCTGATTCAAGGTCGATGTTCATCGTGCGAGGTTGTTATTTAAAGTCTGAGACTGATATTGCTTGTTTGAGGCCATTATTCCCGATCTGTGGCTGATATTTTGCGGTTTAAGGCCATTACCTCTAACTAGAGGTTTGTATGGTTAATGATTGTTCTATTGCTCACCCTGCATTCATATGTTTTTGTTATCACCAGTAAACTTATATTTTGTTTGTACCCTCCGTTTATGGGAATCGGGTTGGTTATGGTTGTTTTTTGTACCTTTTTGGGTTATGGGGTCCGGTTAGGTTATTCTTTGACTATTATTTAGTTCTCTGTTGTTGTTTTATTCTTACCCGGAAGGTTTGTCTTAAGAATTGAGGTTGAGGGCTGTAGTTAACTTGGTATCTTAGTTGTTTGTAGTTAGGTTGTTTGCTTGCAATCCAAGTGCATCTTTTAATAAACTTCTGACCCCTTATTTCTTGTTTATATTCTTTATTTCATGTATACTCTATTATCTCTTGTTTAGTTACGTGTTCTACGCTTTTCTTATTAGTTATTGATTATATTTGTGTTTTCTTATGAGTTTAGTCGGCCATTGCCTATTGAGTACCGTTTTAAGTACTCATACTATTCTTCTGTCCCCTGTAAATTGTAGTTGAGTTATCATCCTTGATTTGGAGTCGTGCATACATTCTTGGAATTTTGGAGATCAAGATGAGTTCTTGGCATCTGCAGGTACCATCTATTTTTTGTAGGCATGGTAATATTGTATTCAAAGATAGCATGTACCTGTCTTATACTTGTTGAGGGATATATATGGGAAAAAATATTATTGAAATGTGTATCGTAATTGTTACATTGAGACCTTGTTTATAAACACTACTTTATAATCCTATTCCTATTCCTATTCCTATTCCTATTCCTATATTTATTTTAAGTAGGAAATACTTATTTTCTATTCTAACACTCCCCCTCAAGCTGGTGAATACAAATCATAATGTACCTAGCTTGTTACAGATGTCATTAATATGAGGACCTATGAGAGACTTGGTGAAGATAAATGCAAGCTGATCATTTGACTTCACGAATTTTGTAACAATATATCCTGAGAGTAGCTTTTCACTGACAAAGTGATAGTCAATCTAAATGTGCTTAGTCCTTTCATGAAATACTTGACTTGATGCGATATGAAGAGCCGCTTCATAATCACATACAAGTTCCATCTGATCAATTTTGCAAAATTTTAGTTCTCACAGCAATGGTTTGATCCAAACTAGCTCACAAGTTGTTGTGGCCATTGTTCCATATTCTGATTCCGCACTAGATCGAGTACCATATTCTGTTTCTTACTCTTCCGTAACACCAAATTACCTACTACTAAAACACAATATCCAGATGTCGAACGTCTGTCAGAGGGTGATCCTGCCCAGTCAGCGTCTGTAGATCTAATGATATGCTCATGACCTTAATCCTCAAAAAGTAGTCTTTTACCGGGAGCTGACTTTATATATCGCAGAATATGAACCACTTCTTCCCAATGACTTTGACAAGGGAAAGTTATAAATTTACTTACAACACTCACAGGAAAGGAGATGTCATGTCTAGTCAATGTGAGATAATTCAACTTTCCAACGAGGTGTCTATACCTTTAAGAATTTCTATGTGGCTCCCCCATTCTGGTAGGAATTTAACATTGGGATCCATAAAAGTGTCAGTAGGTCTACATGCCATCATTCGTGTCTCCTGAAGAATGTCTAAGGCATACTTGCGGTTGGAAAATAACTATACCTGATCTATACTGAGCAACTTCAATACCTAAAAAATACTTCAATCTGCCAAGATCTTTAGTCAGGAAATGCATAAAAAGATGTTGCTTCAAATCGATGATGCCATCTTGATCATTGCCGGTGATAACAATACCAACAACATAAACAACCAAATAGATACATCGACTTTGTGTAGAATGCCGATAAAACACCGAGTGATCAGCTCCACTATGATTCATGCCAAACTGCTGGAGTATTGTGCTGAACTTCCCAAAACAAGCTTGAGGATAATGTTTATGACCATAGAGTGACCTACGCAATCGACGTACAAGGCTACTAGACTGCCCCTGAGCAACCAAACCAGGTGGTTGCTCCATAAAGACTTATTCCTCTAGATCACCATGCAGAAAAGCATTTTTAATGTCCAATTGATGAAGAGGCCAATGACGAATGGAATCCATAGATTAGAAAAAAAGGCGGATAGATGCTACTTGAGTTGCAAGAGCGAAAGTGTCAGTATAATCTACTCCAAATATCGGAGTATAGCCTTTGGCAATAAGGTGAACCATAAGTCGATCAACTTGACCGTCTGGCCAGTTTTGACTGTGTAAACCCAATGACAACCAACACTGATTTACTTGCAGGAAGGGAGAAAAGATCTCAAGTACCACTTTTATGCATACAAGAAATATCATCAACCATAGCCTATCAACATCCAAAATGAGAAAGTTCTTCACCTATAATTTTAGGAATGGAAATAGAGGACAAAGAAGACACAAAGGCATAATGAGGTGATGATAGACGATGATAACTTAATAAGGTATAATGTAGGTTATTATTTTGAGTCGATCATATACCTTTTAGAAGTACAAGTGGTTGGATAGGAGGAGGCAAGTCTGCAGTAGGAGAAGGGTCCGGCGCATGACATGAAGCATCTGGGACTAGGACTGGACGTGGACGGCGATGATAAGTTAGTAGTGGTGGCACTACAACTAGAGATGTAGATGTAACTGTAGATTCTTTAAAGGTTGGAACAAGTGAAACTTGAGGTATGGGTAAGACCATAGATACATCAGGATGATCAAAAGATGCATAAAAAAGCTGAGACTCAAAAAATGTAACATCAGTGGGCATAAGGTATCGATGAAGATAATCTGAATAAAAACGATACAACCTTTGAACTCTAGAATAACCAAGAAATACACATTTTATGGCACGAGGAGCTAATTTTTTTCCCTAGGGCTAAATTATGAACAAAGCATGTGCTCCAAAGACACGAGTTGGGGGGGGGGGTAGGATAGAGATGTTACTGAGGAAATAGTATGAAATATGCAACCTGATTCTGAATGGAAAAAGAGGGCATTATGAAAGAACCGCATCTCCCCAAAAACACAGCGGAACATGGGATTCAATGAGGAGAGTCCGACCAGTCTCTATGAGATGCCTATTATTTGTTTTTGTGACAATATTTTAGTGAGGAGTGTATGAAAAAGATGTTTGGTGAATAATTCTATGATGACCATAAAATCCTAAAACTGGGATGATAAGTATTCTAAGGGATTATCACTACAGAATGTACGAATAGAAACACCAAATTGATTTTGTATTTCAATAAAGAAACCTTTGGATAATGAAAATAACTCAGAACGATTTTTCATTTAGAAAACCCAAATGCGTCTCGAATAATCATCAATGAAACTAAACAAATAACAAAATCCTAAGGTGGAAATAACTCTACTAGGACCACAAATATCAGAATGAACTAATGAAAAAAAAGAGTCTAAACGACATTCAGTATTACGAGAAAATGTAGCACGAGTGTGTTTTCCAAGTTGACACGACTCACAATCTAACGTGGATAAACTAGACAAACTAGGAACCATATTTTGCAGTTTTGATAGACTTGGATGTCCCAAACGTTTGTGAATTAGATCTGGGAATCTGTAATGAAGCATGCTAATAGAATTAGAAGAGGTAAGATAGTAAAGGCCTTGTGATTCATGTCCTGTTCTAATCGTTTGTCCCGTACTACGGTCATGCATGAGAAAAAAATCATCAAAATGGTGATGCTACAATGTAGGCCTTTTGTCAAACGACTAATCGATGCTAGATTAAAGAAGAACTACGGACATAAAGAATAGAGTCTAGTGTGACAGAAGATACAGGTTTTGTTTTTCCAACCCTTTTTGGTTTTGTTTGGATCCTATTGGCTAAAGTAATAGTTGGAAGAGATTATGAATATACAATGTCAAACAAAAGTGATTTATTACAAGAGATATTATCAGAAGCCCCTGAGTATATGACCCATGATCCAAGAGTGCTAGACTGTGACAGACAAGTAAAACAATTACCCGCAATAGAAATATCATGTGCAATTGAAACTACTTCTGGAGACGTTTGTTTATTTGCACGATACGAAGGAACTCTTTATATTTCTTTAGAACAACACGATCATAATTGGGTAGTGTACCATGTAAAACATAAAATATGTCTCTAGTGTGTCCAAGCTTATGACAATGACTACAATTGGATCAAGGTTTTCCAAAAAGTTGTTTACTTGCGTTATTTCGAAGGAGCTCATTATATTCCTTTAGTATAATACGATCATAATTGGGTTCTAATCGGGAACACTGGACGACCCCAACAGAAGAAAAAAGTCTCAGAAAAATTGATCAGAACAGCCTCATGCGCCGGCGCGTGAGCTGATTTCGCCGGAAACTTCCACCTTTGATCAGCGCATGAGAGAGCGTGTGGCAGTTTTTCCGGTGGTTCTGACATTAGTTGCGGGAGATTTTCGAGCCTCGAGATGGTGTTGGTTTTCGCACAACACCCATAGAATAAAAATTAATAAAATCAGTCCCAACCGTCACCGAAATTTGAAAGATATATGGTGACTTGTTTGTTCACCGATGCTCTGATACCATGTAAGAAATATATGGGAAAAATATTATTGAATTGTGTATCTAAATTGTTATGTTGAGACCCTATTTATACACACTACATTATAATCCTTTTCCAACTAGGAATTCTATTCTTATTCCTATTTCTATTCCTATTTTAAGTAGGAATGACTTATTTCTATTCTAATACTTATGAAAACCCTTTACTCCTATTTTTGATTAGATGCCCCACTACAAATAGATGTCATGTCAAATCTTGGGATGGTTCCTGTATTGTTTTATTGATTATCATTCCCCTTCTTGGTTCTAAGCTTTCACTTCTTTTTGTTGGCTTTCGCCTTGTAGTTCGTTGCTTATGGCTCTGGCCTACATGGTAGGCTTTCCTATTGATGGGGTTTAGTTGGTGGTATTATGACTTTGAGAAATTGGGTGGTCACATAATTTACTATCAGTTATTCTAATAATTGAATCTTAATATGATACTAATTGATAACCCAAATAATGAAAAAAATTAAAATATTTATCGAAATCGCCAAGTCAATAACTTATTTCCGATAGACTAATAAACAGCTTGAGATAAAATTATTAATCTCTGTTCAATTTAAACAATCCTAGATCCACTCCTTAATAGGATGATTACATGGACTCCAATTAAAAAATTCTTTTGTTATTAAAACGAAGTGATTGTAATTAATTAAATATATTAAACAATGATAAGAAATAAAGGGTATTTATGGAAGAATAACTAATAAATGGATCTTTTTTATGTTGGTAACATTATTAAAAAAAATGTTTTATTCAGATCCTATAAGTACAAGTATAACTTTGAATGAGAGAATTAATTTTGTGATACACATATAAATGAAACAGGTTAGAAATATGCACGATCACTCAATTTTTTTATAATTGGCAATTATAGTCACTTAATTTTATTCTCTTTCAAAAGTACTTATGCTAACTCTCAAAGATAGTCACAGAAAAAACTATTGTAAAAAGATAATCGACCTGGCAAGGTCACAACAATAATCATCACACAATAAAAAGAATCGGCAACGTCAACATAATGGGTAAATAACTAGGAAGCAAGCATGACTCCAACTGAAATCATACATATGAAGCTTAAAAGACCCAACACCACATATCTTACTTCATATTATGGATCAACTGGTCTTACAAGACCCTGACAATAACCAATAACTATGTATAAAATCTAGTATTCAAAATCAACAGACGACCAACAACTCTTGGAAGAATAGGCCATACTGGTTCTTAGTTGAGATAGTTCCCTAATTGTAAGGACTGGTAAAGACCTTTGTATGCTTCAACAAGAAATGTAGCATCTCCCGTTAATAGGACATTAATACGAATAAATATATACCAATATGATGGCTAAGTACAATCATGTATAGTTTCAATAAAATGGTATGAGAGATACCATTTGAAACTGTGGTACAAAGGATAATTGAGATATCATCTGAAACTGAAACCCTTCTTACCACAAAAGTGAGATCACAACTTAATACTTAAGTGCTCATACAAACAGCTGCAAGCAATATTGGCATGTTCGTTAGCTAACCAATATCATCTTAATCATTTTGTGGTCGTCTATATGTGGGCAAATATTCCCATTCTTTTCGATTATATATCAGGAGTGAATGCATTTAACATGCTATTATATGAACTTTAAATGCATATAGTATATCATAATCATTAGAATTTGGCCAAGTTTTGTTCTTCGTACCTAAAAATCTCTTTATGATTTTATTCAACTCTCATGCGACCATTCATGCCTATAGAACTGATATTAGACTCTATGCTCTTGTCTCGACTTTGACTTTGAAAATTAAACATTTAAGAACGCAAAAGAAAACAGAGAATTGCAAGCTTGATTTATGATAAATGGCTCTAAACTGGAGACATTATGATTTTTAGAAACAAGGTTGATTGACAAGTAAATAACCAAAAGAATAGAGTGTAAGATTTAGTTTTCATATCAATCTCAAATAGTATTTTTGTAAAGCTTCTGATAAGAAAGAATGACGTAATAACTCCCTTAGTTCCTCTAAAATTACTGCCTCACTCTGAGGACAATAGCTCGCTAGGAGACATAAGAATAAGAAACTCGACAAAAGATATTTCAATAGTCAAAGAGGCTTCACTATGTTACAAGTGCAATAACGGTACAACAAGGTCAATAAATAAATTCACCGGGCATCCCATTCATCGAGGGTCTTCCTAGAAAATAGTAAAGATGACTCATTCGATGATTTGTGATTTATAGGATTTGTGTGACATGAAGAAAAAAATTTTACCTTAACATGCGTTAAATTCGAACTTGAATAACTTGACGTATAGTCGATTCTCTTTCGGTGATCAAATACAGCATTAAAATGCTTTTCCTACAAAACCCTTACAGTGTCATCTCCATAAATAAATTTAATTATTGATTTTTAAAATGACCACAAAACCCTACTAGACAAGTTGAATGACTTTTCAAAGGCCAAAAAAATTGAATTACAATAATATTGATTACAAAAGGTTGATCTAAGCTTTTAATTCAATATAGAACTTATCAAGACTCACTGCATCAGTGAGTAAAAGTGTGCAATGCAGCTTCCTATGGACAGCTAGCCATTAATGGTGATTAACGAAGAATGAGAAGAAGATAAGAAGAGAAGAAGAGAATGTTTGTGAATTCTGCCAGGCCAAAAACTGCCCTTCCATACATCTACGATACACTATATACATGTGATTGAGAATCATCTAGAAAGGAATCAAAAATGTAACTAACTAAATAACTAACTAGTGTAACTAACTAACAGAATTTGTTAATACACTATTAAGCTACTGTTAACATAGATAATTAGTTGTAATTCTCAATACCCCTCCTCAAGTTGGTGGTAATGATCTTACAGCCAACTTGTTCAAGATTGCAGCATGCTTGACACCATTGAGAGACTTAGTAAAGATATCTGCCAATTGTTCATTTGTAGGCACATGTTGGATCGAGATCAGCCCCTCCTGCAGCTTGTCTCGTACAAAATGGCAATCCACTTCAATGTGTTTGGTTCTTTCATGGAAGACAGGATTATGTGCTATGTGAATGGCAGCTTGGCTATCACAATACACAGCAATAGGAGAAGTATGAGGAATAGTTAACTCAATGATCAGTCTTTGTAACCAAACCAATTCACCTACCACTTTCCTAAGTGATCTGTATTCAGCTTCTGCAGATGATAATGAAATTGTTTCTTGCTTCTTAGACTTCCAACTAATAGGGCTGTCTCCAAGTAATACTAAGTAACCACTTACAGACCTTCTGGAATTTGGACATGTAGCCCAATCTGAATCACAATATGCTCTCATGTTACAATCAGAATTTCTTGACAAATAAACTCCGAATGTAGGATCCTATTTTATATATCTTAGTAAGTGAAAAGCTTCCTGTAAGTGAGGAAGTCTAGGATCCTGTATGAACTGGCTCAGCTGTTGGACACTGAAGGCTATATCCATTCTTGTGTTGGTGAGGAAATTCAACTTCCCCACAAGTTTCCTGTAATAAGTAGGATCAGGGAGAGGAGCTCCTTCCTTAGCCCTGAGTTTAACATTTGGATCAAGAGGGGATGATAAAGATGTGTAGTTGGAACACTCATACTCCTTCAGTAAGTCCAATACAAATTTCCTTTGTGAAATAAGGACCCCTCCTGCAGTATCAAGTATTTCCATGCCCAAGAAATAGTGAAGTCTACCAAGGTCCTTGATTTTGAATGTCTTATCCAAGTACATTTTCAGTTGATTGATCTCGATTGTGTCTGTTCCTGTCAAAACTATGTCATCAACATAAACTGCCACAAACACCACCAGTGAATTAGATTTCTTGTGGAACAAAGAACTCGATTGTGTCTGTTCCTGTCAAAACTATGTCATCAACATAAACTGCCACAAACACCACCAGTGAATTAGATTTCTTGTGGAACAAAGAATGATCATAATGTGAGTGTGTATAGCCTCTAAAAGACAATGCCTCAGTCAATTTAGCATACCACTGTCTGCTGGCTTGTTTAAGGCCATATAAGGACTTGTTAAGTTTGCAAACTAGACCTGGCTCACCTACATCAAGACCTTGAGGCACTGACATATATACTTCTTCATGCAAATCACCATGTAGAAAAGCATTGTTGACATCAAGTTGAAACAACTCCCAGCCCTTTTTCACAGCACATGCTATCAATGTTCTCACAGTAGTCATTTTGACAACAGGTGAATATGTCTCAGTGTAATCTATCCCAGCCTTTTGAGTGTATCCCTTAACCACCAATCTGGCCTTGAACCTTTCTATGCTACCATCAGCTTTATGTTTCACCTTATAAACCCATTTGCATCCAATGGCTTGTTTACCTATAGGTAGTTTAACTAGATCCCAAGTTTCATTTGCATGTAGAGCATCAAATTCCTGTTCCATTGCCTTTTGCCATGCAGGATTGTTTGCATCTTCTTCATAGGAACATGGTTCACTGTTACAACAAATGCTTTCAACCAATACTTGACTTTTAGAAGCAATGACTTCAGGGCTTATGTAATGGTGGTTGTTAAGGAATGTATTAGAGGCCAGGTTACTGTTGGAAATGGTGTTGATGTTGGAAAGAGAATTTGAGTTGGTTTTTAGCTTAGGAAGTGACAGAATGTAGTCTTTTAAATGATGAGGTGTCTTAACTACTCTGTTGGATTTCCTTTGTGGTATAGATGGATTTGATAACTCAGTTTGTGTAGTTGGTGAGGAGTATGGTGATGTAGGATTAAGAGACAGAGTTGTATGATCATCAATTACATCCAAATGGTTGTTCAACGGTGTATCACAAGGTTCACAAAAATCAGTAGAACAAGATTTTGAAGTAGAGGGAAAAATGCTGTTTTCTGAAGACAAAACAAATGGAAAAATTTTCTCATGAAAAATCACATCTCTTGAGATTTGTATCTTCCTTGTGGCAAGACTCATTACCTTGTACCCTTTGATTCCAGAGCGATATCCTAAAAAGATATGAGGGGTGGTTCTTGGTTCTAATTTCTCTCTATGAACTTTAGGTAGTATGGGATAACATAGACATCCAAATGACCTTAATTGACTATACTTTGGTTTTTCTTTATAGAGCATCTCATAGGGACACTTGTTTTGAAGGAATGTGGAAGGAAGCCTATTAATGATGTAGGTGGATGTAAGAATACAATCACCCCAGTATTTGGTAGGTAATTTAGACTGAAAGAGGAGAGCTCTAGCTGTTTCAAGTAGGTATCTGTGCTTTCTCTCTACTATGCTGTTTTGTTGTGGTGTATAGGGACAGCTTCTCTGATGTGTGATACCTTTAGTTTGGAAGAATTTGAGTGTTTCATTATTGTTGAATTCTAAACCATTATCTGACCTGATGCACTTTATAGTTGTTTGGAACTGGTTCCCTATCATGTTAACAAAGGTTTGAAGGACTTGTATAGCATTGCTTTTGGTGCTTAACAAATATGTCCATGTAGCTCTACTGTAGTCATCCACCAAGGTAATGAAATATTTGTAATTGTCATATGTAGGGACATGATAGGGACCCCATAAGTCAATATGAAGTAGTTCAAAAGGGTTCTTAGAATGTGTTGTGCTTGGGGTGAATGGTAACCTGACTTGTCTTGCCATTGGACATATGGTGCATGTGAAAGGCTGTTTAGCAGAAAACTTAATAGGAATAGTAGGTATATTTCTCATTTTCACAAAAGGTACATGGCCAAGTCTATTATGCCATAGTAAATCCACACCATCTTTCAGAGATTCAGGAGATGTACAATTGTCAATACATCTGTATTATTAGTAGAAGGATTATCAAAGATTACAGGAACCTTTCTAGATTGTTTAACAGATGATTTGTTACAAGATGAAGCTGGAAATGAAGAACACCTACAACTATGGGATATGCAATTACAAACAGAATCAGATTTATGAGTAGTGTCATTCAAGCATCTCCCACACATGTAGTAAATGCCATCCTTGCTACTACCAATTTCCTGAGGCCTCTTCATTGAAGGGGCCTGTAATAGACAAGTTGTATCAGTAAACGAAAGTATGCATTTCATTGAAGAGACTAGAGACTTGACTGAAATGAGATTATACTTGAAAGAAGGAACATGTAAAACTTTGTTTAAAACCATTTTAGATGAAATATGTACATCACCATACTCTGTCACTTTAACTTTGTAACCATTAGGGAGTGAAACAAGTATAGGATAGGGTAATGTTTGGATGTTTGTTAGTGAAGATTTGTTATATGTCATATGGTTTGAAGCTCCTGAGTCAATGATCCATAAATCAATACTTGATCTAGAACATTTGCATGAAGTAATACCAAAGTCAATAGAGGAAGTGCACAGTATTGTACCTGCAAACTTGCTAGGCTCAGCATTACCTTTAGAATCCTCTCCTGAGCTATCAGTTTGGAACTGCTGCAACAAACTCATGATATGACCATACTGTTCTTGTGTAATGACAGCATTTGAATTACTGTTTTCTTGTGAGCATTCTTCCCCATGTGCATTGGCTACAATCCTTCTTCCTCTGAAATTCTGATTGTCATTTTGCCTGTGTTGTTGTTGTGCATTGTTTGTTCTATTGTTAAAAGCATTATTCCTTGGAGGATATCCATGCAGCTTGTAACACTTCTCCTTAATGTGACCTTGTTTCTTACAAAAATCACATATCATGGTGCTCCTGTTGTTGTTGATGTTGGAATCATTATTGCTTGAAAAAAATTTTCTATAACCTCTACCACCTTGTGATCCTCTACCAGCATTCACATTCAATGAAATCGATTCCATAGGTGTACGACTAGCAGGTCTGTATTCTCTTTGTTTTTCCTCTTGTATCAACAAAGAGAAAGCTTGTGCAGTGGAAGGAAGAGGGTTCATCATGAGTATATTCCCTCTAATCACAGTGTAAACCTCATTTAATCCCATGAGGAATTGTATTAGGCGTCTGTCCTGTTCAGATTTGTGTACACTATCCTTGGCACCACAAGTACATGTACAAGTGCATATGCTCTTTGCATTCAAGGTGTTCAACTCTTCCCAGAGCTTCTTCAGCCTTGTGTAATAGACAGTAATGTCTAAAGTTCCTTGAGTCAGATCATCAATTTTTTTCTGAATTTGATACAACTTCGCACCATTTGTTTGGTCTTACCTGTCTTCTAGTTCCTTCCAAAGTTCAGAGGAATTGTTGACATATTCAACATTGTCTGCAATCTCTTTTGTAAGAGAGTTCAAAATCCATGAAGTAACCATATCATCACATCTCTGCCATTGACGAGATTGAGAGGGATCAACTGGCTTCACACAGCTTCCATCAATGAAGACTAGCTTGTTCTTCACAGATAGAGCTTGCAGTATGCCTCTTCTCCAAGATCTGTATCCAACTCCATCAAATTGAGTTGGAACAAGTGAGATTCCTGGATTATCTGAAGGGTGGACATAGAAAACACTGCTTGTATCAATTCTAGTAGCAGTTCCTTGAGTAGTGGCTTCAGTCATGATGGATCAACGAATTGACAAACAACAAAAATAGATCGAAAATAGACCTTGATGATGAAGAAACGAGAGAAATCAACCTCGCTCTGATACCATATCAACACTCACTGCATCAGTGAGTAAAAGTGTGCAATGCAGCTTCCTATGGACAGCTAGCCATTAATGGTGATTAACGAAGAATGAGAAGAAGAGAATGTTTGTGAATTCTTCCAGGCCAAAAACTGCCCTTCCATACATCAACAATACACTATAAACATGTGATTGAGAATCATCTAGAAAGGAATCAAAAATGTAACTAACTAAATAACTAACTAGTGTAACTAACTAACAGAATTTGTTAATACACTATTAAGCTACTGTTAACATAGATAATTAGTTGTAATTCTCAATAGAACTTATCTGAATCTTTTATTTAAATATTCAAATAATGACATATTTAAATTGAATATTTCAACTCCTAATAAATTGTTTCAATTAGACACTTTCAGTTCAAATTTGTAACAATTTATTTGCGTCTTTTTATTTGTCTATTATATAATTAAAATAAAAGGTAGTCTAATCTAAAGAATTTGTTATGAGGTAAAGTGTTGAATGAAACATGGCTTAGTTAGCAAGTTAATTTTGTATTAGGCCAAAATAATAACCTCTATTTAAATAATAAAGCAAATAAAGAAAGCATAATATCGAACAAAGTCTTAAACCGCATGACCAAATAAGCGCATAAATAACTAAAATAAAAATTTGATATTGGTAAGAAAAACCTAAGTTAGAATATCAATTTAAAGGTACAAACTTTATGCTTCTCAAAAGCAGATTATTTAAATGCATGTAGATGCTTTAGCCAAAAATGATGAATGACATGGATGCACCTAATATTAAAAACAAAAATAAACTCAAGCAAGATATTTTAAATCCATATATTATATTTTTCACGCAATAATCTAATGTAACTTATTTGGAAATCAAACAATCTCTTGGGCTTTTTGGCTAAAATTCAAGAAAGGAATTGACAATGTGACTAAATTACACATAATGAGAATAAAAAGCCATATCAATTTCATCACAAAGAAACAAAAAGAATAAAAGTGTAATAGCTAAACTAGCAGTACCATGACCCTAGTTTAGGTCAAATTCATAATGATTAGTCGGCCCAATGTGGGTTAATTGAAAATAGGGTGACTGCTAATAAAAAAATTACCTACAATCTGCATTTCTACGGATAGAATTCACTGAATTGTGAAATTCCGCCTCTATATTCCAAAGTCCTTTTAAAGTTATTTCTCAACCTCTATTATTGAATATCAAACACACAAAGCTTCTTGTTTTCAAAACAAGTTGCAACCTTTGTACTTTCCTTGTTCCAACACATTTCAAAAATACCGTCATCGCCATTATAAGCTTTTATAATCTTGGCCTCCTTCACTAACCATATATTCATGTATTTATCCAATGACCCACTTTCCATGTATTCACCATTCATACTTAAGGCAACAAAGCAAAAAACTTCTCTAGATTCAAAATGGAAGAGCGTATATTCTCATTCCACCTCCCCTCACTCTGTCAATAACAATACCATTCAACAAGAAGGAATATAAGAAGGACGAAGGAATATGACCTCTCAATTAGAACCTTACAGCAAATTGAAATTTAATAGATTTTCGTATTTTTATTTTCATATGATCGAGAGATGTGAACTACTTCGGTACAAACTTACTAGTTATTTAGAGTATAATTCACTAACTATGCCTACAAGTGTTTTTACTTGGGTGGGTGAATTTATAGTGATGGATCGGGTGTACATATCCTGTGATGTCCTCTTGATATTGCAGAATGCTTGGATAGCTTTGGTGATCTCATATGTAGTAGATTTCGTGTTGCACTAGGCAGTTGAAGTTTTTGAGTACCTTTATGTTTACTATCTTGTTTATGAGAATTTATGGATGAACTACCATGAGTATTTTCATTTGTCGTGTTAGTTTTAGTATTCATCTAGTCGTTTAGATCATGATGTGTGGTTGAATGTAGGGATCATTGGGTCTAGTTCTATTGTTCTTAAGTGTAGTCTACAGTCACATCTACTGATCTAGCATTTCGACAGTGTTGTTAGAGATTTTGTATGCATAGGTGTATTGTTTATTGGGTGGTTACTTGATAATTTTCTTCTTTGGATTCGATAAGTTAAGCACCTGATGTGTAAAGATTATATTTTTATACATTTAGCTCGTGAAAACATTTGTGAGGAAGGAATCTTGAGGATCTCTTATAGGTTGTGCATTATGAGTTTGTGGTGGTCGACTAAAGTTCACTTCTGATTATAGCTGGTATAGATTCAGATTGTTATCTTGGTTATGTGTCCAAAGATTCGTCATGATGGTTGTGTTAAGGTCTAATGAGTTTTTGTTTAGATTGAGTTCATGGGTTAGCCTATGGCTTGATAATCACCTATAATTTGTAGATCTATCATATTTTGATTTGAAAGGTCAGTTCTTAATAGTTTTTCTTGATGAAATGGTTTTAAAGAGGAGCTCACATAGAGAGATGAACACCAATTGATAGGTCATAACTTAGACTTTTGGTAACGTCGGTTATGCTTCTTTCCTCTTCTTTATGTTCGAGG
Organism: Solanum lycopersicum; assembly: GCF_036512215.1. Taxonomy (NCBI): domain Eukaryota; kingdom Viridiplantae; phylum Streptophyta; class Magnoliopsida; order Solanales; family Solanaceae; genus Solanum; species Solanum lycopersicum. The sequence continues at coordinate 39,852,086 of NC_090811.1, read as the reverse complement.
ATGAACATGATTTTTAGTGGTGGATAATGTAGTGACCCGAAAAGTCATTTTTATAAATTTTGAACTATTTGTTTAACTTTAGAGAATTAGTTGATGGGTAATTGTAGATATTTGACTTAATCGATAGTTATGAAATAAAGTGATTATTTATTTAAGAACATATATTTATTATAATTATTTACTGGAGTTTGTCACTGTAAATTTACAATTATTATTATTATTCTTTAAAGAAATAAAAACTACCCTAAAAAGTGTGTGCTTGCCGCATCTGCAATGAAGAGGACGACCTCCTGGTAAGAAAATTTTCATGTGTGTGCCTGCATACAATTATTTTACTGCTGTATATATAAAAGATATAATTCAATTCTTATTAAAAGAGATTAGATAAGAAGTGTAGGTTTTAAAGTTAACGAATCCGTAGTGTTTCAAAGTTTATCTGGGGCAAGGTTTTAATGTACACAATCATTAACCAATGATAATAAGGGGTGAGGAATTAACTGATGAGTGATGGTTAGCAGTAATTTAGTAAAAAATGATTTTCAATGAATAATATACTGATTGGGTTACATCATTAGTGGGTAATGATGATATTAATTATTAGTGTGTGATGTTTTGTGAATGATTTGAAAGACTTATTATCTAATTGTTTATGTTGTATCACGGTTGTATTGTTGTGATGTGTGCATTGGTATTAAAATGGTAATCTTCTCATTATTTTTATGAACGTATCATTTACATTGATTTTGAGATATGATTGTGAAAAGTGTTATGTGACAAGAGGATATATCATTTTGACAGACATATGGTGTGCCGCGGTGGATACTATATTTCGAGGGACATACCATGTGTCACGAGTGGTAACTATATTTCGAGAAACCTATGAACACCATGATGGATACTATATACTGAGGGTCATATTGCACGCCACAATAGATACATGGACAGATATGTCTCCAATTTGTCCCAGACTAAAAGACAGCGGGTGTGTATCGTTAGGGTGGACATGCATCACTATACTTGACATTGCATTTAATTGCATTGCACATTTTTAGCATTGCTAAACTTTATATTGTGTGTTGTGATCTTGTGAGTGTCTTTCTGTGGAACTTTGATCGATGAATATTGAGCTTGTTGTTGAGAAATATTAGAGTGTTGTTGTTAAGTTGTGTGCTATGTGCATTATCAACTGTTGGGTTGGGATAATTTTAAGAAGGTTGTAGTTGTGGGGTTGTATTATAAAAATTTCAGCATTTTATTGTAATGGTATAGTTTTAGGCTTACACACTATAACATTTTATGCCTATGACAACGTCAGTAAAGTGTAGCCTAAGCAATCAAAATGTGTGGCCTTTGGTAAAAGGCTACACATTTAGACTTTAAGCAACACTTTTCCAGGGGTGGCTGAAAGAGGCATTACCTTAGAGTTTAGGCAACACTTTAGTGTTACCTTATCAGCTACGATTAAAAGCATAGCCTAAAAGGCAAAATAGTCAAGATTTTGTACCTACGCTTAAAAGTGTTGTCTTATCAGCTATGCTTAAAAGCAAAGTCTACGCTTAAAAGTGTTGCCTTATCAGCTACGCTTAAAAGTGTGGCCTTTTCTTCTATATTGTCCACGATTTTTATGTGTTTCATTTTATATATTAAGTGTGGTAATATTATGTTTTCTATAAAATATTTAGGCCAAACTCATCAATAAATCCCTAAACGTGTTGGGTTTTTTCTTCAAGTACCTTAAATATGTCATTTTCCTATTGAATCATTGAATCACCCATAATTTGTTCCTTTTAAACACTGTTGGTTAATTTTGATCGAATTTTCTATTGTAAATTCCTTCAATTGTGCTCGTGTTGTAATGATTCTGATTGAAAAAATGAATATAAACTATGTTCATCTCATTTGTTTTCTAATGTGTTCAAATGACTTGAAGTAAAAAATACAATTATTCTCGAATATTTTCACTATCAGTTGGACTAATGAGTTTTAAAACTACATATCTATCAATATCCTTACAAAATCTGGTTCTACGTAAGCCAATGATATTTAAAAAGAACAAATTATTGATGGTTCAATTATTCAATAATAAAATAGCATAGTTGAGGTACCTTAGGGGAAAAATGCAACAAGTTTAGGAATCTGCTTATGTATTTGGCCAAATATTTATGTGCCTCAATTTCTAATTAAAAACACCAATGTTTATGTTCTTCAATGAATAATCTCAAACATTAAATTAGGTAATAAGTAATTCAATTATATGAATTTGCAATAAACTTCAAAAGATAGTATGTCTTGTGTACATACACATACGTATAAAATAATATTCTAATTATATGTGTACACGTAAATAGTTTAAAAAGTAATCTTACAATAGTTCAATATAATGTATTCATACTTTTATAATAGTTCTAAAACTTCAATGAGATCAAATTGACCTGTGGAGATCGTTCAATTTGATCACCACCATTTTTCTACAGAATTAAAATAAAATTAATCGTCAAAACAAACCAAAAACTCAGAGACTGAATCACTGGCAATAACATTCAATTTAAAAGTGCAAAAAATAATAATGTTGCAAAAAGTTTAGTCCACTCATACTTGGAACTGCCACATTAGTGGACCGATGCAATGTGCTTAATCAGGTCCACTACTTATGTGTTGCAATTAGAGCTAGTAAAAACATAAGCGAACCCCTGGTTGGAACCCAGGCGCCCCCCCCCCCCAGCCCATTTTTTGTCATACAAAGAAACAAGCTTCACAAAGGTCTTGATCAAAGCAAATCAAGCCTTGGCGTCAAAGATACTTGATCTGCAAATTATATTCATTTGAATTACAAATCATCCAAATTACCACTTTGATTCTCTAGTCTGGTTTACACATGGTCACTACAAAAGGAATTTGCAGGGCAAATGCATACGTATAAACCAGTACAACAAGAATAGAAAAAATTGATTAATAAATTGAAATTCAATTCTTCAAACTGGAAACAAGTCGAAATAGGAATTAGTTAACAAATCATATATAATTTTATAAAAATATATCAAAAACTCGAAAGACATTTGAATCGATGATCAAATACTTAGAACTTAAGACTTTCCTTATGACCTACCTCAAATTAATCTACTAACCTGGGTCAATGTATCTGTACGACCTACATGACTTGATTCTCTTGGAATTGACATCAACCTCCTTTGCGGAACCCAAATCAGAAACTCGTGCTGAAAATTACCAATCTTTACAAATGTCCTGTGGTAACAACACTTCTATTTCTTTTTCCATAAATATTTTAATGAGTATCAAAACGTTCTACCAAAACATTAAAGATGTGACATTAAACATATTAAGTGTTGGGCGGAAATAGAAAACACATTTTAGTGATATTACAAGGGAAGTGATAAAAACTAAATAAATAAGTTCATAGTTCATGTTGATAAGATCTTTGTTGCACACAGAAACTAAACTGTAACCAGGGAGGTGATAGAAATATACATCTAGCTGGCAAGATGAAACAATATACACCTCCATGCGTTTGTGTAGTGCCACCTTCATCAACATGAACCTGTGTTCCCTTAACATGCAAGTGATACAAGCATCACAAAATAAGCTATAATAGGAATGACATAAGGCTAAAGATAGGAATATTTATTAACTGATAAATATGTCCAGCAACACTTTCCTCCATAGATTCAAGAAAAGAACCAACAGATTGTCACCAAGAGGAAAGGTCAGTGATACAGTAAAGTCATTTTTCTAATCATCCTGAATGAAATTCTCTGCTTTTGTGCCTTTCTCTTGCAGCTGCATCCCCTTGAAACATATTCTTGTAAGCTGGTGGGAGTACGGAAAAAATGAAGCTCAAAAACTATTACAACAAGTCCTGCCTCTTACTTATAGAATCTACCAAATATAAATGAACCCTCGTCTTTCAGCGATAGGCTTGACAGGGGATGCTAGGTTATAATGCAATATCATGAATCCTACAGCTACATGCATATCCTACACTAAAAAGTGAATAAATCCATATAAAAAAATAATCCCTCGTAATTCAAAAAAAATACTCAGACTAAATTCTGTAAATGAGATCACATCGATAATACTTACTAAGAAGGCTTGCATTTTTCTGTACATATTTACTTTGAAGTGTTGTTTAAGGAGAATAACAGACAATCACATGGTTAATAGTGAATGTTAGGAGAGGGGACATGTCTGAAAAAGATCTCTGCATTCAGAACAAGTGACTATAAGTGAATGTTTGGCAACACGGTCATAAACTGCTTACAAAGAAACAAAACTACTAACGAAATGTTGCAAGGAGAACACAAAAACATGACAAAAATTGTAATCCTCATAGCAACATCAAAAGGGGATATTTTTATGTATTGACAAAGTGGAGCTGGTCATTACGCAAAATGAAAATCAAATTTTCTTCGTTACTTGAAATGAAAAAATTCTAGCAAATCTGGATATATAACATTATTCTTTGGGAGTACAGAGAGATTCTTGAAAGAGATATAACGTTGATAAAGAAAAGTCTTACCCTAAAAAGGATTTTATTCCTTTTTAATAGGATTTTTTAACCAAATTAAGTCATTATATAAAATAATTTATCAAAGTAATATATTTTTCTAAAATTTTACAAAACTAGTATAAACGTATTTCACGGTAACGTTTTAGGGTATATTTTATTTTTTAAAAACTAACAACATTAGGTTGATATAAGTTACTGGAAGTAACGTTTTACTCTTAAAACGTTATTTTCAGTAACGTTTTACTCCTAAAACGTTACTGTGAGTAACGTATATCAATCTGACGCCATCAACTTTTAAAAAATAAAATATATCCTAATACGTTACTGTGGAATACGTTTATACTAGATTTGTAAAATTTTAGAAAAACATATTATTTTGGTGAATGGCTTTATATAATGGCTTAGTTTGGTTAAAACCTCTTTTAATAGTACCCATTTGTTTTAGTAGGTTTGCATTCGTTTTCCGTTTTGTGCCAGATTTTTTAGGGAAAATATTAATCACAGTTCTTTTATTGAAGGTAATATCTTAGTCTTCAATTTGGGTCAATGTACACAAACATACATGGTACAATGTAGACTGAAGAACACAATAGAACAGTAACAGAAGTAAAACACTGTACTAAACACGTACCAATAGCACAACCATGGAATGGCCAAGAAAATTATCTATCATAAAATGAGAAATGGTAATTAGTATAGGGATCAGGTGGATAATCCCACCTTTTTGATGCACATCTGCGCTCAGGTCGTTAGCTGTATAATCTCTTTAAAAGCATCCTGCTAAAACTTTTGTAAAAGTAATTAACAAGGCAAAATTATGAGCAACACCAGAAAACACAAACTATTATTAATGTTTTGGTAGACAGACCAGAAAATGCCTTTCACTCTCATCACTTTTTCAATACGTATGATATATTATTACAACCCCCGGGGTGGGGGAGGGACTTGTATAACATTTCAGGAAGAAACCTCTAAAAGTGATATAAAACACTCTACATGCGATTCTCTACAATATCTAATTATAGAAATAACATTTATATTGTTCTAAAATCTTCAATATTTTTTACAGTATCTGATCACTGATAAAAAAGAAATTAATATTTCAAAATTTTCATACAAATCTATATAAGAAAAAGGCTTGAGTTTCCCCATTTTATCAGCTTACTTTGCGAACAAAAGGTTCTTATGAGTTTTGCATTTTCGGATGCTGAGGAAGAATGAATCATGTTGTTGAATTACCTGATCCTATGAGTGCTGAGAGCTGCATCCAGGATACTTCCCTTGGATTGACTTGGGAAACATCACCGACTGATTGAGCATTGGATCAACTTAATTGAATTAGCCTGTGACAAATTGAACAAAGGTGGTGAAGTCTTTTTTAAAATGTAATTAAGTAAATTTTGGACCAAATTAAAATTTTAAAATTTTCTAATCTTTTATAATATAAAAAAAAAACATTTCTTCTATAATTCAATCCAAACCATTAAAAAGGCATTCCTTCTTCTTCAAGGGTTCCTTCTTTTGTTCTTCTTCTTCCTTAGAAATTCGACTATCTCCATTATCTTCCTCTCCAACTATTTTCATTATTTTCCTCTTGATCACCAATCATGACTCTGTCCTCCTTATGAACTGAAATTGTCTTTGACGTATAAATGGGTAAGTTATTTTTTGAAAATATTTTACAATTTCTAAACAATGCTAAATTTTTTTCTTAGATTAATGAACAATAAATTGTTCTATAGATGTAAAAATTGAATAATGATGTTATGGTGACTATTATTTATTGTTTTTGAAAGAAAATCAACAAACCCAAAAAAACCCTAATTTTGAGGATATATTTATTTATTATTAACATTTATTGAAAAGTCTCTTTTTGTTACTTTTGTTATTCTTTTTGTGGCCATTTTGTTGATATAATTTTAGAAATATAAATATGTTCAGTTGTCTTACATATATTTCATTTGTTGAAAGATGTATCATATGCTGCCACATTTGAGTTATATGTTGGTGCCTATTCAAACAGAGTTATCATATGTTGTAACATCTCACTTATGTGTTAGGGCAACAAAATGGTCATATGAGACAACATAAGATTCACTTGTGGCAACAGAAAATTCATTTGCAGCAACGGTAGCTACATCTGTTTCAACATAAGATTTATATGTGACAACATAAATTTTAAATTTCATATCTGACAACAGCAGGTAAACAAATTATGGCTAAAACCCATTTTCATTTTTCACTGAAGTGAATATTTCTAGTGCCCTTAACGGGTTCTTTTGATTTTTTAGTACAGTGGCAACATGGTTAGGAAGTATAATAGCAGTTATTGCTTGATACCAAATCACTACAAGTCAATTATATGAATGTTACTCAATTCAGGTCTCTGAGTAACTCAGTCAATATCCCAATGAAACCCAATAAATCAATTCAACTCTTTAATACCTACAGCCAGGGAAAACACAAATAAGAAAAATACAAATTGTAGAATAACATTACCTGAGTTGTTGACTGGGTTTAGTTCGACGACATGGGAGAGTGAAGCGGCCGGCGAAAATGTTGGCGGCTCAACCAAGTGCCCGTTGCTAGAGTTATTACCAATGAGAAAAAAGCTCAAATATTTTATTGAACTCCTAGAAAATTTTCATTTACGTCATTCGTTAAAAATATGACTTATTTATATCTTTACCATTTAAAAAAGGTTCATGCATGTTATTATTTTTAATAGTCGTTTTGCAAAATTATTTTTAACACGTGATAAATTATAATTCTACCACGTCATCAATTTTTTAATGAAAATTAAAAATATGAACTAAAATTGAATTAAATAACTCACCCAAATAAAATTAGGGATATTTTAAATTTGAATGGGTCTTTATTTGGGTGGGTTATTTTAATTCAATTTTTATTCATAACTTTGATTTTCTTTACAAAAAAATTAATGAAGTGACCGAATTATAATTGTTGACGTGTCAAAATGATTTTGTAAAATTATTGGTAAAAAATAATAGAATAAATGAGTCTTTTCTTAAATGGTAATGACATAGATGAGACAAATTTTTAAAAGATAACATAAATTATTTTCTGAAAGTTCGAAGGCATACTTAAGCTTTTTCCTTTAAAAAATTATGCATGAATGCCTTTTAAGAAATAATTACTAATTTTAGTAATATTTTTTTATTTTTTATTTATTACTTATCATTTATAGTAATACTATATTAAATTTGCAATATTTATTAAAAGTGAACTAAATATGAAATATATATGTACTATATTTGTATTTTTAATTTTTTTTTAAGTAATTGATACATTGTATTATAAATATATTAAAATGTGTGATAAATGTATTATAAATAAGACTTGTATTATATGTGAATGATAAATTGTTTATTATTATATGTATTAATATTATACATATATTAAAAGCGATCAAATTAAAAAAATATTATTATTATAAATGATAAATATTTTTTATTTATAATATATTTATGCAAGTTTTCCTATTTATTATGCCACAATGATAACAAACTAATTACGCACATATTCTCTAAAAAATTGTTCTTTTTATTTTTCTCTTTTATTGATCCCTTTTATTTTTTTATTTTTATTTTATTTTTAAAAATGTTTATTTAATGTTCCTTTCTAATTCTTTTTATATTAAATCTTACAATTGAAATTTATAGCAACATTTTTAACGATTCATTATTATTAATATTATTATTGATAATAATAATTTTTTTTGAAAATTCTTTATAAAAAAAATTTATAATTTGACTTCAGAATTTTTTTTTTTAAAAAAATCTACATTTCAAATTCAGAACTTAGTTAATTTTAAAGTATAATAATTCAAAATTTAAATATTAATATTAATTATTTTGGAGATAAATTTGACTATCTTTGTTAAATTATAAATTTTGTAATAAATTAAATTGGTATTTTGTAATTAAAAAGAAAACAAATGGCAGTACTATCAAAATACAATTATTATTTTTTGAGATTTCAGATATTAATATTGAGAATCAATGAAAATGATAATGACGACTATTATTGGAAGTTAGATTAACAAGAATCTTTATTATATTTATATGAACTTTTTTTATATAAAACTAAATAATTTGACTTTAGTTTTTTTCTTAAATTTATATATATAGTACCCAAAAAATAGAATTTATTAATTAATTAAGATTATTTTTCAATATATAAAAAAATAACTTCCGATTATTTTTAAAAATAAAAATAAAAAATACAGGATCTAAGATTATGATGACCCCAAGTTAACCCTGAGTTGACATATCATAAGCATACTTAAATAAAACATTGAGTGAAAGCATAAGACATGAGGTAAACATAATGAAATCATGTATCACTTGCAACTTGTGATATATAATGTGTTGTAATATGATGATTTAAGTAATAATCCTCACATGTCATGTACTGGATACAAAATATGAGATTCACAAAATTCACAAGAAAATTTAATTTGCCAACAATATTTCACTATTATATCATTCATAACTCAAACCGTCCACCAAAAATTCTGAATATCTCAACAAAAATATGTATTTTCATCGTGCATTTTGAATCTGTTATAATTTGGGATAAATGGAGGAGAAGAATAATTAAATTTTGAATTCTCTAAATTTTTTACGGGTTGGAATAGATTGATATTAATTAGTTTTGCGTGATTCGTGGGATTGATAGTTAATTTTACATTTAGATACTTCATATCGAACTCTTCCTAGCATGCAATCCTCTCACATAAAGCTATTGTGAGACTCACTTAAGTAAGACAAAGAGAGACCACCCATACGCCCTCCACCTATAATGAGTTATACACACTCATAATACATCAACACATAGGTAATATGACATTTTCCTTCCAAAGGTTATCAAAAGACTTACTTAAGTAAATCAAGAATATAACGTCCATGATAGACTTCTTAAAGATTACCTAAATAATCCATGAGACTACCTAGATCATGTCCACATAATCAACATCTTCCCTTACTAGAGTCATTCTTAAGATTTATCTAGGTAAGATACGAAGTGACCATTCCTATGCCCCCTTCTCACCTTAACTAGACAACCCTTAACTACTCTAGATAAGTACTTATTTGTTTAAAATATTTTCTTAACTTAAATCATTTTACATTCATTTGTTCATCTAAGACTCATTCATCACATAAGAACATTCAAGTAAAGATCTTGGACAAGACCTAGGGACTCTAATGAACATCTTCAAAGCCTATTGTGCAATGTCTAGATAATGTCTCATAACACCACCTAAACCTCATAGAACTTTCCTAAAGCTAGTAGGTATCCCATGTGATGAGAATAATCAATAACCGACATATACCATGATAGCTAGACATGGAATCCGGAGTTTTAACCTACTCCTATGAGGGTGCTCTACTTGCAGTTGGTAGAGCTTGGACATATCCCATATAGGCACATGATTAAGGAATTTAAAGGCCATGCTTTGTATTCTAGTCTCATTCTTTAACTAAAAATACTTCCCTTATCATACTCCCTTGGTTCTAGCCTTTGTTCTCATAGAGTAAATTACATTAAAGGTGTATATAAAGGGGTTTCATGTCTAGTTCATAACCCAATCACATTTACCCTACAAAAGAGGTCCTCTAGGGCTACCTTACAATGACGATAAGAAGCTCATAATGACTTTCCTAAGGAATGATATAATGTCATTCCATCCAACCAACCTTAAGTCTATCATTCCTTTACTTGACGGATACCATTACGGCTTTCAACTTCAACATTCATAACCTTATCACTAGGTTCAAGCTTTCACATAAAGGACCCTCTTAACCTCATTTAAGGTCTCATTTCATTATACATACAATAATAAGAGGATTTAGCATCCTAAGTCAAGACATCTCATATTTACATTAATACATGCATCAAGTAATGGACACAAGTCAACCAAGACAAGACACAACATACTTCACTTTAACACATATTACATGTCATTCTAGAAGCACATAGAAACAAACATCATCAACTTTAATTCATCCTATACACAATCATTATCATAATCAATGTAACAATCATAGACTCATATAGTCTAGTAGAAATAACCATGCATCAACCCTAAGACTATACACACAAAGATATCGACATAGTCTAACATGATCACCTAAATAGTATCAATAGAAGAACACATATCCTTTCACATTACTTATCATATAGATACATATTATCCAACTTCACATAATCAACTACACAAATCATCATCATACTTCAAGTAGTGTCGACAAGGCCATGATCATCATATTACATAAAGTAACGCTGACAAGGTCACATCAATTGCAAGTAAAACACATAACACCGCCACCATAAGTGGACCATACCAATCACAACATAATTGAAGTCTAACTAACATAAAATAAAGGGAATTAGGGCAGCTTACCACCACTCCATCCTCAACAATTCAATCCAATGCTAAACCATCCAATTCAATACCATAAGACCCTAACCCATGGCCATAACCAACAATTCAATACATAATCAATAATATTCAATGAAACTAAGTCAATTCAATGTAGATTCATCAATATAAGACATACTAGATATTAATTCAATACAATTATTACATCAATCAATAGCCCATATAAAACTACGCTAGAATTCATAAGATCAATACTACTTAACCCAAAAATTAGTCAAAAACTAGGGTTCATCAATTACATGGGTTCATAGGTTAATTGAGTTAAAATCATATAATTAATAAAAATTCAATCAATATTCAATGCTTAAAAACCTTTAATGCAAGAACCTTTGCATAAACCATAAAATTGGACAATTTATTTTTGAAAACTTTAGAAAACATCTTCAAAAGTTGGGCTACTTGATGAATAGAGTTTCAAGGATCAAAAATCATACCTCAATGAAGCTAATTCTGCAATTTGATGAAGAATATCCACGAAATTATCCAATCCAAGCTCTTCCTTGAGTTTTATCTCCAATGGAGTTCGAGAGAATTTCTAAGGGAATTTGGATTTTGATTTTGAAGAATGAGATCTTCTAAGTATTTTAGGATTATAAACATATTAAAATATCCTAAAGACCCCTCAGTAACCTCCCTTTCTCTTATTTGTACGTGGGTTGAATTTAAAGCTTCACCCCTCAAACTTAAAGTGAAGCTGCACAGGAGCTTAAAAGACGGAGGGACCATCGACGGCTCGTCCTTGACAAATGAACCGCTCTGCTGGTCTGTCGTCTGAGACTGAGGATGGTATTTGGGCTCTCCTTCCCCACACTAAGTGTTCATCGACGAGACATCACCTACGGGGCGTCGACTGACACATTGGGCGTCGATTGCCATCCGTAGGTGGGCTTTCTTGGGCAGTCTTAGCCACCAACATGGGTCCTTCATCAAGGACTCTTTGATGGTCCTTGGGGATGTTTGCCATGACGTTTCCAACCCAAACATACTTTTATATGAGTTTAGGACCTCTCACATGAATTTTATCAAAAACGAACACATAAAACTCGATGAAACACGCATAGACACACAAAATCATTTCAAGGCAAACATTTCGAATGTCATGGATGTTCTTGAATGTTTGACCTCCAAACTTCACGAAACATGACACACTGCCTATAAACACAATAATAAATCATTTAAGGATCTTATAACCTTATGAATCACACCTAAACACATAAAATCGCATATGAGGCACATATGTAACTTAATCGCCGAACATCTTAGTCATCCCTTGAGGTTTGACTTCCGATGCACCTAAACTCTAACCACTGCGTCAATGCCACATTATAGACCACTTTAGGACCTAAGACTACCATGAAAACCATGCTAGGCTCTAGCTTCACCTAAGTCATTTTCGGGATCTTACGTTTTAATTTTTTATCTATGAATTGTGATTTGCTCATATGTAAAAATTGTATGAAAATTGAGAAATTAAAATACTTAACAAGATTCAAGCCTTATTTGCTATAAATTAAAAATATTTCTATAAGTATTAATAGAGGAATTTTATTTGATCATACATGTGTTTACTTTCCGTAATTGATCAGATTCAACACATTTATTAATATATAGCCATCATATATATCAAATGTTTATCATTTTTAAAATTTATTTCATTGCTTTCGAATTGGAAAATTTGTGAAGTTTGATATGAAAATTAAGGTATAAAAAATTATAATGTGATAAGGAGGATCACTAGGGAAACTTTTGTCATTTTACCAAAATTATTAGCTTAGAACAGTTGTAAAAATTATTGAATTCCCCACATAACAAACCAAGTTGCTATTATTATGGTGGCCACGTGTATTATAAATATTTTAATTAGGGAGCATAAAAAAAAAATTAATAAATAAAATGGATTAATAAATTAAATAAAAATGAAGTACACCGAGAGTCTCAGTAAATTTTAAAATAAGTTGTTGTAACATTATGTGAATCAAATATTGAAGAGAAATAATTATTCTTCGTGTGCAATTTACATATATTTATGATAAAAATATTTTGATAATATAATATTTTAAATTTTAAAATTAATATATTTAATTAATCACAATAGATTATTTACTTAATATTGCTATTATTTGTCTGAAAAAAAAAATTAAGAATCGAAATACATAAAAATCAATACATTAATTAAAAAAGTAAATAAATGTAAGTAGATTAATATTTTAGAAAGAGATGATCAAAATAGCAAATGTCTATTAGTAATTTTAAAAATTATGAATAGATTATGAAATAAGGTAAAAGTACCTGGAAAAGAAAATTAATACGATATATATTGACCTATATATCAAAATATCATATCAATTTAACATTTGATTCTAAATAGAATTTTTTTTCTTAAAAAAAACAGAAAATGCATTTATGTTTGTTTGCAATTTTTTTCTTAAACTGATAAAAATAAAAAAAATACTTATTTCTATAGGTAAATGTGCATGAAAAAAAGAGAATAAAAAACAGATATTGTATCATGCTAAAATAATTATGTTCATTAAGATAAATTGTACTTATTTATAATTTCATAAGATATTTTATGTATGAGTGATAAAGAAAAAATATTAGTCTCCCTGTTTCAATTTGTTTATTCTATTTTGACTTGACAGATCAAGTTTAAGAAATTAAGAAAGATTTTTGAATCTTGTGATTTCAAATTGAAAATATGTGAAATATACTAAATGTCTTTTATTTTTGTGATCATAAATATATTAAGTGGAGTTAGAATTAAGAACAGAATAGGAACATTACTTTTTTAACAAATTATGAAGAAAAATATGACATGTTAATTGAAATGAATAGGATAAATTTCAAGATGATAATACATAATGATTCATGATTTTTATATAAGATGTAATTCAACTTAACAGACAAATTACTTCGAATCCTAATATATTTGTGTCATCATAGTAAAAAATAAATAATTAAATATAGACTTGAGTGTTTCACAACTTAAAAAACGAATATATCCATCATTAATACCAATTAAACTTAAAAATATATGTGGTTTAATTTAATTTAGTATTCTTTTTACTCACTATTGGATATTTATATTGGAGTTCGATTGATTGTAATGTGCACCGTATAAGGCCCAATTGGATATAGTGCTCCTTATTAAAATAAATTCATATTCAAAACCCAAAATTAAGATATTTAATTAAGAAAGGAGCAACATTATTCGATTCAGTGATGTTCTATATTCTTTGATGATTATTTTAATATTTTTAAAAAGGAACAATATTTATTAAATTTGATCTGAATGTTGTAGAAATAACTTTTCATATTTGTTAAATAATGATACATAATTGATTATATTGGGCTTGTATTACGAGCCTTCAGAATCTAGTTTCTGAAAGAAATATATTAGTAATAGTATATTTTGAGGTGATATTTTAAAATAAAAAAATCAACTAATATTTAAAAGAAACTGATATGATTGAAAAGATTTTCTAAAAAAAATTCTAATTTTGATTATATATAATAAAATACTTCAAGACTGAAATTGTATAATTTTTAAATAATAATCGATTGAACTGTACCATTGACACTTTTTTTTATCTTACCAACTTGGGCACTAAGAAATAGGTCAATGGTATAATTGTGGTTGCCAATTGGCTGACTCGTCAAAGAGGCAAGAGAGGAGTACTTCATTTCATCATATGTGTCGGTTTTGTTAATTCTAGTTACGAATATCTTTACATGTAGAAATCTCACATCTATGATTAGAGAAATCAAGGACTATATTGATGTATTGTTCAAAATAATGTTGAGTTATAAGCTCCTTATCGAGGAGAGAATTGTACAGACCTAAGTTGACTACTTAGAGTCCTACTACAATGCCTATTACTACTACTATAATAATAATAATAATAATAATAATAATAATAATAATAATAATAATAATAATAATAATAATAATAATAATAATAATAATCAAATTATAAATAATCTAATATTACTCATACTATAGTCCTAATCACAATACAATCGATGGAATATAATCTTAATTAACATAGGTAGTGTAATTATAATGTAACTCAAATTCTACCGCAGTGTTGTAAACTCGTTAGTTAGATTCGTTGGACCTGCTCATTTGAAATGTTCCAATCGTCAGCTTCCTTCTTCATCAACACTTATTATAGACACGTCAGTCGTCTTCATTGGACCTGTCTCTTTGACATGTTCAAATCGTCGACTTCCTTCTTCTTCAATACTTCTCCTCAAGCTAATGAGTAGAGGAACAATTACTCCTAACTTGCTTCGAATATCTAGAAAAAGAAACTTTGAATATCCAACAAAAACTTGTTTTGCCAATGCTTCAGTATGTTGATGTTGTTGTTTCCGAATATCCAACAAAAAAAACTTTGAATACCCAACAAAAACTTGTTTTGTCAATGCTTCAGTATGTTGATGTTGTTGTTTCCTCTTAACCTACATTTTTGAGTAAATAATACCATGTTATGGTTTTTTTTGGTACCTCTTCTTTCTCTTCACTTATATCAATGCCTAAGAGAGAATTAAATAATTAATTAAGAGTGGAATAGGGTTTATTGCCTAATATGATAAAGGTCTAGTATTTGAGACATAAACTTCTAGCAAAATAAATTATTTTTATTGCTTGAATATAAGATTTTTCCAAGCATTCCCACATCTCGTTGGCAGTTGAGTAGTCCATAATCAGGTGCATTCTTTTTTTGGTCAATGTACTTGAGATCCAACTCATTAACAACATATCTTTCTCCTTCCAATCATCAATTGTGCCACTATCTTTTGCATCCTTTTCAACCGCTATAACTTTCTCAGTAGTCTGTCCAGTGGAACAACTACTTTACATAGTTCATTCTCCATCATATGAATCAATTAGATATTCATGTCCTCTATATGGGGTAGTTTGTTGGCTTAAGTTTGATGGAGCAAGCGACAATGAGTTGGTGAAGTGAGAAGGTCAATATGATTTTTATAGAAAGGGTCATTGTAACGCGTGGTTTTTTTTTTACGTTTTTTATCAACACTCAGAAAGATGAAAACTTTCAAGTCTGATACCATGAAGAAGGAAGATGATGATTTAAACATGACAATGGAACATGTCTAACGAAACTGACTGCCGAGTTTACAACACTGCTGTAGAATTTGAGTCACATTAGGATTAAACTACCTATGTTGATTTGAATTATATTTCATCTAAAATTATATTATGATTGTTGTTGTTGTTGTTGTTGTTGTTGTTGTTGTTATTGTTGTTCTTGTTGTTGTTCTTGTTGTTGTTGTTGTTGTTGGTGGTGGTGGTGCTGTTGTTGTTGTTGCTGTTGTTGTTGTTGCTGTTATTGTTGTTGCTGTTGTTGTTGTTGTTACTACTATTATTATACTGAACATGTAGTAGGATTCTTAGTATAGTTTACTCATAACTCTACAATTCTCTCCCATATAATGAGCTTGTAACTTAACATTATTTTGATCAATACATCAATACAATCCTTGTTTTCTCTAATCTTTGATGTGAGATTTCTACATGGTATCAGAACTTAAAATCTTTCTGCTCTCTGAATATTAATAAAATAAATTACACACACAAACACATTGTTATGACCACTTCTACCCAAAATACGCCAACCTTCTTCTTCAATAGTGTTATTCATGGGTTCAATATTTATCTATAAATTTGTTTTAAATGTTATTAAATAAATGATATTAAAATATTTCATTAAGTGCAAAATATATACTTGATAAATATTAATAATTTTGATAAATTATAAGTTGTATTGATAAATGATCTACATCCTAAAATAGAGTATACGTAATATATTTGTATGGTCGTAGATAATCTTTTTGTTGGCGCAAATTTAATGTGAAGATGTTCATTAAGATGTCCATAATTAATTTCGCCATTGAGCATTGATTATTTGCTTAAAGTGGTTACAACTTATAAAAAAATATTACCGACATTCAAAATAGTAAAGTTATAACTAAAGAGTATGAATTTGAACCAAAAAGCCAAAGCTAAAATGGATTCTAAAATTTAAATGTCATACACTATTAAACTAAAGCAGAACAAAAAAAATATAATTTTAATTATTTTTTCTGAAACTAGATGAAACAGACACGTTGACAGAGACGGATACAATAATTTCGAAAACCATATTCTCTAATTAAATTATAGTAGAACAAAATATATAAGATATTTTTTTTCTAAACACATTGAAATAATTTATATCCATCGTGTATATATAATCTATAGTTATTATAGATAAGGATAAGATATGAGCAAATTATATATCCAAGTCAAATTTAGACAATTAATCTTTGTTAAATCTATTTAATCCAAATTAAGCTAATTTAAAGGCGAGGTTCATTATTATATGATACCAACACTATGTCATCAATGTTGATGGACAAGTAGTATTTTTCCTTTGTCCTCAAGGAATAAATAACTGTATGGTAAGGTTGACTAAACCAAAACCTCAAGAATTTATATGACATGTTCAACATTAGATGTTAATTGAAAAAAAATGGAAGAGGAAAATAGGGGTAGCTCTTCATGGAATGTGGGGTAGCCCTTATGTGAAGAGAGTAGAACTAGGTCTCAAAGTAAAAGGAATACCTATAAGTATATGGAAGAAGATTTGATGAACAAAAGTAAATTATTTCACAAATACAATTCCATTCACAAGAAAGTACCAATACTTGTTCATAATGGAAACCCAATATGTAAGTCCTCTTTAATTCTTGAATACATTGGTGAGACATAAAAATCCAATATGTAATTCCTCGAATAGGACATAGACTAGCCCTTAACATTCATCACAACATACCATAGGTCAAAAATGCAGAAAAATTAAAACTTTTACATAGTGAGGTATACTTTGACTTCTCGCATATCATATATGGAGATTACATAAACTCCTTGCTCAGGCAATGAGCCAATCCATAAGAAATAGACTAATACTTTATCTTACATTAAGCCATCTAATAGAGAATTCCAATATTGGGCATAACCCTTACTTCAATAAAATATACCACATATAGTCTACAACAATAGTCTCAAATGATAAAAGAAAGAACGAGTGGCTTTAGATATAAGCAACATAATAGGTAGAGTAGAAGAATGGCAACATCCTCAGACTTGAGTTCTCAACAAGAACTTGGGATAAATGTCCATGTCTTCTTGCGAAGTGTCCTAGAAGCTCTTCAAAGGCCGGAACCTACATTGTTAGGGAAAAAAAAGAAGAAATATGTGTTAGTACAAACCATATGTACTAAGTATGGTTCCTATGCATAAAATCATCAATGACACAATTTAGTCAAAACCATGCTTAGTATCAAAAAACCTTAACATGTACATATAGAGAAAATCATCAGTCAATCCAACATAATATTAACCCGATAAATAAGCAAACAAACGCAATACTTGTGCAATACCAAAAATAGAACCCCATAATCTTATCCAAAGCTAAGTATCACAACAAGTCACTTACTTCATATATATGGCATAACCTCATATCTAATCATAACATGATTAATTCATAAGATCATGTATAAATTGATACATATAATATATAATTAACTTAATAATACAAGAATGCTACTAAAACCATCCCTTAGGATCCCATATGTTTAATGTGTAAGAGAAGTCTCATACCCTCCCTCACGCTATGTAGCAACCTTAAGAAAATCCCTAAGAAGAGTTCATATATTAACTTGTTCATTTACTTTTAAATTAGGGAAAGAAGTGCAATAACCGACATTAGACCATGTGAGCTACATAGAATCCAGTGTTCTACTTCCACATCGAAAAGAGAAGGTTGACGCTTGCCTAAGGTGTAACCATTAGTACATAGCTATCTAGGTGGATCTACTAAGCTAGATTCCTATGTGGGAAAATAGTTAAGGGTCAAGGAGATTGTTACTAGAAACCTTGATTTGCTAGATATGGGGGTTTACATCTCATCATACAACACACATCTTGGGAATCCGTACTTGATAAAAATGAAGAAAACCATGTGGGGGGATGAACTTACTAATCGTGAGGCCTCCATCTCATCTACATGACCTTTCAGTGCTAAGCATTTATTCCCTTTAGTAATCATCTTATTTCCTCATTTAATTTAACATTAGTCTCTTTTAGACCTCTATGTAAACATCTTACCATATTAGCTCATAGGTCATCATAAGTGAGAGCAATCCTTTCACTTTACAAACCCTGTACAAGTGAGTAAATTTTTTACTTAACACTTTATATAATCATGAGAAACTACTTTCAACGATATAATAATCGTATCATAACATTCATGCAAGTTTCATAGCTAAATAAAGTGTCTAGGGTTAAGGAGGAGGGATAATTATCATCAACATAACAACCACACATTAGACATAGGAGCATTACTATCTAAGTAACTCATATTTCATAATTGAATTCAAGAAGAACCAATCAACATACCTCCTTGCCCCTTTCAAGAACCTTCATACTTCCATTACCAATGATACATAACCAATACATAAACAAGGTAATTCAAGAATCAATTACATACTTAACACAATGTAATCAATCCATATGTTCATCATATTCACAACTCATCATATCAATTCAACGTTTTCATGAAATTGGAGAAAGACATGGGTCCATGGGAATATTGAGTGAAAAACAAGAGTTAAATATTAAATATATACTTAAACAACATTGATTTACCAGAATTCGTCACAGTTGATTCTCAATTTCTTCCAAAGAAGACCTATGTGTAGAAAAAAGCCCTAGTTTGGGGAAGTTTGAAAATCTCTTTGAAAGGACCTCTTAGGAAATAAAATTCCAAGAGTAAAAGAAACCATACCTTAACCAAGAAATTATCCACCAATTTGAGTAGAAAGCTTGGGAATTCGGTCTACTTATTCAAGCTTCAAAGCTTCTTTAATGGGGTTTGAGTAGAGAGAAAATCTAGAGAGAAGTAGGAGCTTTTGGGTTTTGATTTTGGGAATTTGGTTTGAGTGGAAAATTGTGAGGTAAAACTTATTTAGAATCAATATATAAGACTCCCCTAAAATACACAAAAATACCCTTCACATATGTTGACCTTTTAGTGAAGTCAAACTTGAATTCTAAATTTTAGATTTTGGTCGGGAAACAAGTCCGCGTCGAGGAGCTGTTCACGCAGCATTTATGAAATTAATTATTGAGACAGTTGAGTAAAGTACGTGTCCACAATGCATACCATGATTTTTGATCCATGGTGGACCACGTCCGTGACACGGACTGGTTCTCTGCTAGCCAATTTGGGACCTCTAGGACGGTGTCCCTTCAAAGACCCTTAGGGCGATCCTTGGGGGGTCGGACCTGAACGTTTTGACCTTATATACATGTTTTGACCTATTTCAAGTGGTTTTACAAGTTTTTGAATTCATACCACACTTCCAAACCTTCCCAAAACCTAAGGACGATTACAAGTTCAAGTTCACTAATTCCCAAACGTCATGGTTGTCGCTTGATGTTATGAATCTAACACATCATAATCAAGTTTATTAAGTTTTTTTAGGTGTTAAACATCATTATTCAACATATGAGGCTCTAGTCTAGGTCATTGAATATACGGGCTGTTACAATATCCTCCCCCCTCTTTGAAAAATGTTGTCTCCTAATGACACATTAAATCTTCTATTGGGAAAAAGAGAAGACTCAAGACTAGCAGCCCAACAACAAGAAATATCATAAAGAGTCACAAATCATAGGAGGAATTCTCAACTCTTTTCAACACAAAAACATAACATTAACACAAAGGATCTAAATCCATAACTCATAACACATAAGAGCTCATCATTTTACATCACATCAGGAGGAACTACCTTCTCCATTTTAACATGAGCTCAATATAAACACTTTTAAATAGTTGAAATGCTAATTTCTTATTAATATAAGATTAAACATGTTCTACACAATTCTCATGAAAGCCATATAGCACGTTAACCATGCGAAACATATGTCATGGAAACTCAATTTTGGCATGACTTTGTAAAAGGATATGCACAACTAGTTAGACATAATAAGTTACACATTGTTCTCTTTATTTAAGGAAACTACTAACCTCAACTTTGGCTAGGAGTAAGAGGAAAAAGATGAGGGTAGCGGGAGTTCATGTCAGCCTGGACCTCCCATGTTGCACCCTCAACTAGATGGTTCCTCCATAGGACTTTTAGGAAGCAACCTCTTTATTACTCAATTTATTAAATTTATGATCCAAGATCTCAACTGGAACATCTTCATAAGAAAGGTTCTCATTTACCCCTATATCTTCTAGTTGGAGAATCGATATCGTATCACCTATACACTTCTTGAGGATAGACATATTGAACACCGAATGAACCGAGGCAAATTCAATTGTCAACTTTAAATCATATACCACTTCCCCAACTTTCTTAAAAATTTCATAAGGTGCCACATGACAGGGACTAAGTCTTCCTTTTATTCCAAACCTCATCACCCCTTTCATGGGTAAAATTTTTAGATAGACCCAATAAACTACATGAAATTCAAGGTCTCTCTTCGTATTGTCAGAATAAGATTTTTGCCGACTATAAGCCATTTTCAACCTTTCTTTTATTAGTCGAACCTTCTCTCTGGCCTCATATACTATGTCGGGACCAAAAAGATCAAACTTACCCACTTGAAACTACCTGAACGGAGACCAACACCTCCTACCATAGAGAGTTTCAATAGGTACCATGGTGATACTTGAATGGTAACTATTGTTGTATGAGAACTCTATCAAAGGTAGGTGATCATCTTAGTTTCCTTTGAAATATATCACACAATCCCTCAACATGTATTTTAGGGTTTGAATGGTGCGCTCCGTTTTCCCATTCGTTTGGGGGGGGGGGTGTGGAAAGTGGTGCTAAGTTTTATTTGAGTAGAAAGCCCACATTTGAAAGATCTCCAAAAATAGGAAGTGAATTGGAAACCCCTATCAGAAATGATCAACAAGGGGGCCCAATGTAAACTCACGATCTCCTTAACATACAATCTACCATACTCCTTCGACGAATAGGAAACTTTGCGGGAAGGAAGTGGGCTGACTTAATTAGCCTATCCACTACGACCCAAATATAGTCATGTTGTTTACGCATGTGTGGAAATCCAACAACAAAGTCCGTGATAAGATCTTCTTACTTCCAAGTGGAATATCAATATCTTGAGTAAGACCTCCCGGCCCTTGATACTCGACTTTGACTTGTTAGCAATTTGAGCACCTAGTACACATATCAAGATGAATGGATTATCGGTATCTATGATCCTCTTCCATGATTCTCTCCCTTAAAAACCATTCACATCCGATACACATAACCTTCCTTGGTACCTAAGTACCACATCCTTACCTTGGGAGAAAGATTCATTATTCTTGTTAAGGACCGAATCCTTCACCTCCATCAATGGAGGATCAAGATGTTGCTTAGACTTTACCTCAACCACTAAAGATAACTAGAAGTTACGACGAACCACCACCCTTTGAAGATTCCTCTAGTCGAACACCGAACAGGGCCAACCTATAAACCTCCTTTACTAGCTGTTTCTTATCATAAACCACACGAGTCACACTACCCATGGAAACTCGACTCAAAGCATCCTCAATCACATTATCTTTCCTGGTGTGGTAAAGTACACTCATGTCATAATCTTTTAGAAGCTCTAAGCATCTTCTTTGACGTAGATTCAACTTGTTTTGAGTAAATACATATTGTAGACTTTTGTGATCGGTGAACACATCACCATGTACCCCATAAAGGAAGTGTCTCCAAATTTTCAAGGAAACTACTACGGTTGAAAACTCAAGGTCATAAGTTTGGTAATTCTTCTCTTGTGCTTTGACTTGCTATAATACCCTAAAACGAACTAAGGTGAACTAGAGATTTGTAAATGTTTCATGATTTAATTTTGTGTATGATTTATAATGATGTTATTGAGATGTGTGTGAAGTTTGGTTACATTAGGAGGTTAAACGTCCCAGAACATCCATGATGTTTGGAAGGCGTGCCTTAGAAAGTGCTTGCCTATCTTAGTGTGTTTTAGAGAGTTTTACGTGTTCCTCTTGATTAAAATTGGTGTGGGGTGTTCCTATGACCTAGATGACTTTGTATAGGGGTTTAACATCTGGGTAAGACTACCCATAGTACCCATGAGGGGTTCTAGTAGTGGACCCAAGACATGGCAACCCACCTGCCAAAACTGGGAAATCGACGCTCTAATAGTCTACTGGCCGTAGTAATGATGTCTCCCCGTCGTCTAGTGGTGTAGGTCGAGATTTAATGTGTGAGATCAAACCTCCACATGCCAGCTTCACACCTAATGACGCCCATGATGCACGGACAGTCATTCAGTTGACGCCCTATTTCTTGGGTTCGTCGATGGATCCGTGCAGAAGCTGTCACGTTTCACTGCTCTGTCTTGTTTTTTTTTGTAAATTCACACCAAGTCTTTATGTACCTAAGATGATATTTTTAGGGGTTTTAAGTTATATTAAGTTAGTTTTAAGTCATAGACCTAGACAAGACCCCTCATTCAAATATTCAAACTCTCTATCTAAAGGAAAACTCTCCCCAAACCCCATAGAAGCTTGGACTCAAGAAAAGGCTTGGAGGGCTGGTGGTGGACAATTATTCATAAATTAATTAGTGGGTTTCCTTATATTTGATGTATGGTAGTTATCCTTGAACCCCTCTTTCATTCAAGAGTCACTTCTATAAGACTTCAAAAAGGGTTTGCAAACTCTCTCTTCTTCTATCTTTGACTCTAAGCATGGGTCTTCACATAAAAATGTTTTAATGATTCAAATGTATTTTAATTAATGTTAGGTAGTGATTTTAACATGAAAATCCTAATGAACCCATGCTTATGCATATTTCAAACTTCTTGCTTGAGAAATCAGTTAAGTGAATATGATTGTATAGTATTTGTGCTTTGGTTTATTCATGTTGATATTGTTGTTTAGAACTTCCCTAAGGGCTATTTAATGATGAATTGTTGGGTAAATTGTCAATAGGTCTTTAAAGCTTGGATGAATGGTAAGTTGGTCTCATTGTCTAACTCTTATTATGAAATGCTCTTTAGTGGTATGGTCCACCTTTGGTGGAGGTATTTACTTGAATATATGAATGTGAATTCACTTATGTATTGTAGATAAGTCCATAAAGGAATATTATGTTATGATGTTGTTCTTGTTGATGTGCTGATGAATCATGTTATGTGAAGTATGCTAGAAACAATGTCTAAAGGTTATGTTCATAATTCAATGATTGATGAAATGGTGATAAGGTGAAGGTGTTCTCACATGTACACTCATACACTCACAGTTGAATGAATGAAGTTAGTAAATGGGATTAAGGGGAGTTTTGGGATGACAATTCTTTTGTGAGTTGAGATGAAGTGTTTAGTAGGAACCTCACTATCTTCCAAGAGCCTTCTAAGACAGGTAAGTGGATGTATGTCCTTCCTGAGTTGAGATGTGGTGTCCATTAGTTATCATTAACCAAAAGTATAAAATGTTAAGAATCCATGGGAAATTATGCCTAGCACCGAGAGGATATAGAGAAGGGGTTGTTACACTTAGTTAGTTGGGATGTTTTATTTCAATATAGCTCTTGAGATGAGTACCCCTCGTTAGTAGAGAATGAGTTAGTTAGTAAAAATCTCCTTATCCCTTAACTATGGGCCCACATATGTGTAGCTATTGGAAAAGCTAAGAGAATGACCCTACCCTAAGAAAGTAGGGATCTCTCATCCGATAGGGGTAGTATCAGGATTCCATGTCTAGCCCTAATGGTCTATGTCGGTTAAGCTAGCCCCCACAAAAGAACGAACTAACTAAGTCTCCTAAAAGGATGTACTACTCAGGGTAGGTGGTGGTATGAGACGCTATCTATCCATTGCACTAAGTAGACCTTTTGGAAGGGGAGTCTTGGTGTGTTTTATATGAAATGTATGAATGAGTTATCATGTTTTGTAAATGAAGTTAGATGAACTAAGTTCTAATATTACGGAAGCAAGTTAAAGTTAAGTTATATCTAATGAAGTTATGAATGACTAATGTAGTGTGGTTAATCCAAGGGAATCCTCAAGGAGCACTAAGTGGTAGTAGTAGTATGGGATTCTACTCTAATTGCACTTAGTGTAACTTATAAGTCCTATTGGAGAAGGGTACCTACATGAAGTCATTAATGATGAATATTCTTCTATTGTCTAGTCCAGAGTGTGGACTTTTTTCCGTGCGAGGTAAGCCTATGGTTGGTTATCTTAAGGATCACTTTGCTGTGTATTTAAAGGAGTGTATGGGCAATTCCTTCATGTATTATCTTAGTGAGTCATAGGATAACTTGGTTAGGAATACCTCAAAAGAAATGAGCTTTCTAGGTTTGGCTTAAATGAGTTCATTGTAATGTTTCACTGTGTTTACTCTAAAGTTGTATGGTTTACTATACAAATCATGTTTTGATTCTAAAATTATGAGCGTTATATTTTATATGATAAATGATGATTCTTATTCTATTTTAACTCTATAAGCATGGAGGTCTTATTTATTTGGCATGAAATCTTATTTTACTAAAATGCCTTTTTTGCATGTTTTTGAATAGGTTATACTTAGTACATTGTTTTTTACTAACCCCATACTTTTCTATACTCTATAAGTATAGGTTGGAGGAAATGAGGATGTTTAGAAGGCAAAGATTGGGAATCTATCCTTTCAAGACTAAGTATGTCCTCTTATATTGGAGGGCATAGTTTTATTGCTTAGTTTCTATCATTAAGACTTATTATGTATTTTAATTGAAAATGAAGGGCCGTGTCCCTAAGATATTTATGCCGTGTCTTTAAGTTTTCATGTGAAGACAAGATCACTCTTTAGTATTTTTGAAAGATATTTCCTTTTATTTTAAATGTCGTAAGTTCTAGTTCCACATTACTTATCATGTCTTATGCGATGAGTGATAGCTAGTAGACTAGTACAAGATCCCCGAAGGGGTCAAGTACACAACTGTTCGACCTAAAGATTACCTAGCTTCTAGGGGGTGCATGCTAATCATGACAAACTTTGTATCGGAGCATTAGTTATGGGAAATAGTTTAAGGTCTAAAGTATCACAAAGAACGTGTAGTAAAGTCTTGTTCATCAGTGTGAGTCGCGACACATCCATGGATGAGAGTCTATAATATTATAGAAGTTTCACTTTATTTTTTATTCTAATGTTGTGCCTTAGAGTTGAGTTCTATTAGTTGTATTTTCTCAACCTCTCCTCTTTGTATTTAGAGAACATGAATATGAGAAGAGAAACCTCTAGGAGGAAGGAGGAAGGTGTAGCTAATGAAAGGATCCCTACCCGTGTTGACCAAGTCCGTATAGTTGTCCTATAGAATATGAATGAGGCTCCGGAACCTCAAGGATCCCAAGGGATTCCCTAATGAATGTGATCCAACTCATGATGGCTCAAGCTCAAGTCGTCACTAACATTTGGTAGCCCAAGTTAAACAAGGGGTGGACCCCAAACTAATGTGAGTACTCCCACTTCTAAAATTCAGGATTTCATTAGCATGAACCCTCATAATTTTCATGGTACTAAGGTGGATAAAGATCAACAAAGATTCATAGATGATATATTCGAGGTGGTGGATGCTATGGGTGTTACCCCTAGGGAGAGAGAGGAGCTAGCCGCTTACCAACTCAAAGATTTGGCTCAAGTGTGATTTGAGAAATGGAGGTATGAGAGAGCCTTAAGGGATAATTCGGTAGATTGGGAAGTGTTCATAGAGGATTTTCTATATAGGTTCTTTTCCTTAGAGTGGAGGGAGAAGAATATGGTTGAATTCATGAATCTTCGTCAAGGGGGAATTAGTGTAAAAGAGTTCTCTCTAAAATTCAGCCATTTCTCAAAGTATGCCCCGGCCATGGTAGCAACCCTAGGTATAGGACGAAGAAATTTGTGATGGGAGTGTCTATCTTTGTGGAAAAGGTGTGACGTATGGCAATGCTCCTTAATGACATGCATATCTCAACTCATGGTGTATGCAGAACAAATTGAGTCCAAAATTAGGGAGATAAGGCAAGAGGGGAAGAGACGTAGGTTTGATGAATCTAGTCAACAAAAAAAATAAGAATAAGTTCTATCACCAAGAATCTTACATGGGGAACAAGGATATAATTTCAAACAAAAATTCCCAAGGAGGTGGCCACACTTTTGAGTGACCTAGGTGTGCTACTAGTGGAAAGCAACATTTGGGTAACTGTCTTGCCAAAACAGATGTTTTTTTGCATGTTCTAGTAAGAATCACAACATGAGCAACTTCCCTAACATAAGTACAAAAGGTAAAGAGGTAAATCAATCTCCTCAAGGTGGTCTAGATCCTAATGCTCCAAAGAAGAACCCTCCCTATAGGATGGGAGCTAGGAGGGAGAACTAATATGGATTTGATAGTCCCGGTAAGTGTCAACCCTTATGGTTGTTATGTTTAAGTTAAAATACGATTTTATATGGTTTTGTGTTTCTTATGATCATGCTTTCTTGATAAATTGCTTAAAGGAGAAATTGTTGAAATTCATGCATGTTTCACTATGTGAGAGTGTTGCTCACTGTAAAATTTCAAAGTTTGAGAAAAATTTGCATTTTCATGAATAATGGTTTCAATGTGTTTAAAAATAATTTTTATGAGTATTTTTAATTTTATATAAGGCACTTCCTCCATACATGAAGAATGATAATGTGTTTTGAAGTGTGCAATTTACTTCCAAAAAGTTGCCTGTGTTGGCTAGCAAAATACTTGTAAATGTGTAGTTGGTGTTCCTTGTATGTTTTGTGCATTGAATAAGATTTTTTTTTTATCATAATGTGATGTTTTATATGCTGGTAGTGAGTCATTAATGTTCTTAAAAGACTTTAGAGTCATTCGAGGACAAATGTTGTTCCAAGTGGGGGTGAATGTATACCCTAAAATTAACTAAGGTGAACTAGATCTTAGTAAATGTTTCAAGAGTTAAATTTGTGTTAAAATTATTTATAATGATCTTCTTATGTTGTGTGTGATGTTTGGTGGCACTTGGAGGTCAAACGTCCAAGAATGTCCATGACATTCGGAAGGTGTGCCTTAGAAAGTGCTTACGTGTCTTGTTGTGTTTTAGCGAGTTTTACGTGTTTGTCTTGATTAAAATTGGTGTCTGATTTACCTTATACCTGTACGACTTATTATAGTGGTTTAACATCCGGGTATGACTCCACCTAGGACCCACTAGGGGTCCTAGAAGAGGACCTAAGACTTGGCGACCAAGTTGCCAAAACTGGGTAATCGACGCTTGCAGTCTACTGGCCGTAGTCAAGAGGACTCCCCCTCGTCTAGGGTCATAGGTAAAGACTTAAAGTGGGAGATCAACCGTCCACATTCCAGCTGCAGACCCAAATGACGCCCATGCATCACAGGCCGTCGTTTAGTCGATATCCCGTTGCTTGGGTCCGTTGATGGGTCCGTGCAAGAGCTGTCACGTTTCACTGCTTTGGCTTGGGGTGTTATGTAAATTCACCCCAAGTGTTTTATGAACCTAGGATTATATTTCTAGGGTTTTAAATTTATATTAAGTTAGTTTTAAGTCACAGATCTAGACAAGACCCCTCATTCAAATATTCAATTTCTCTCTAAAGAAAAACTCTCCCGAAACCCTATAGAAGCTTGGACTCAAGGAAAGGATTTGAGGGATGGAGATGGACGATTCTTCATAAAAAATTAGTGGTTTCCTGCTCTTTGAGGTATGGTAGTCATCCTTGAACCCTCTTCCATTCAAGGAGTCACTTCTAACAGATTTTAAAAAGGGTTTTCAAACTCTAACTTCTTCTATATTTGACTCTAAGCATGGATCATATAAAAAGGTTTTAATGATTCAAATGTGTTTTTAATAGTGTTTGTTTGTAAATTTTAACATCAAAACCCTACTGAACCCATACTTATGCATATTTCAAAATTTCTAGCTTGAGAAATGGGTTAAAGAATATGATTGTGTAGTATTTGAGCTTTGGTTTCTTCATGATATTGTGATTTAGCTACTTCCCTAAGGGCTATTTTATGATGAATTGCTTTGTAAATTGTTAATAGGTTTTGAAATCTTGGATGAATGGTAAATTGGTCTCATTGTATAACTCTTATTATGAAATGCCCTTGAGCTGTATGGTCCACCTTAGGTGATGGTGTTTACTTGAATATATGAATGTGAATTCACTTGTGTATTGTGAATACGTCCATGAGGCATATGATGTTAATGATGTTGTTCTTGTTGATCCTGTTAAGAAGTTAGTTATGTGAAGTATGCTAGAAACAATGTCTACAGGAACTATATGATCACGTGAAGCATGTTTAAGTGTGAAATATGCTGAATGAAGTGTTTAGTAGCAACCTTTCTATCTTCTAAGAGTCTTCTAAGATAGGTAGGAGGATGGATGTTCTTCCTGAGTTCAGATATGGTGTCCAGAAGTTATCCTTGATCGATCGTATAAATGTTGAGAATCCGTGGGGAGTTATGCCTAGCACCATAGGATACGAAGATGGGATGGTTACACTTCGTGAGTTGAGATGTTATATTCCAATGTACCTCTTGATATAAGTACTCCTTGTTAGTATAGAATGAGTACTTAGTAGAATTCTCCTTATCTCTTAACTAAGCGGTCACATAGGTGTAGCTTTTTGAAAATCCATGTAAAAGCTAAGAGAATGAATCTAACCTAGGCAACTAGGGATGTCTAGATCTCATGGTATATGTAGGTTAATCTAGCCCCCACAAAAGAACGAACGAACAAACTAAGTCTCCTTAAAGAATATACTACTTAGGGTAGGTAATGGTATAGGATGCAATCTATCCATTGCACTAATTTGACTTTTGGAAAGGGTAGTCTTGGTGTGTTTTATATGAAATGTATGAACTAAGTATCCTAAAAGAATGTAATACTTAGGGTTTAGGTGGTGGCATGAGACGCTATCTATCCGTTGCACTAAGTAGACCTTCCGAAAGGGGAGTCTTGGGGTGTTTTATATGAAGTGTATGAATGAGTAATCATGTGTTGTAAATTAAGTTAGATGACTTAAGGTAAAATGTTAAGGAAGCAAGTTAAAGTTAAGTTTTATGTAATGAAGTTATGAATGATTAATGTAGTGTGGTTAATACAAGGGAATTTTAAATAGCACTTAGTGGGAGTAGTAGTATGGTATGCTACTATCACATTGCACTTACTGTAGATTATAAGTTTTATTGGAGAAAGGGTACTTACATGAAGTCATTAATGTATGAATTTCCTTATGATGTATAGTTTAGAGTGTGAACTTGTTTCCCGTGCGAGGTAAGCCTATTGTTTGTAGCCTTAAGGATCACTTTGGTGTGTATTTAAGGGGTTGTATGGGAGGTTCCTTCATGTCTTACCTTAGTGAGTCTTAGTATTACTTGGTTAGGGAAACCTCAATGGAAATGAGTTCACTAGGTTTGGCTTAAATGAGTTCACTATAATGTTTCACTGTGTTCAAAGTAAAGTTGTATGGTACTATACAAATCATGTTTTGGTTCTAAAATTATGAGAGTTCTATTTTATGTGATAAATGATGATTCTTATAGTATTTTAAATCTATAAGAATGAAGGTCTTATTATTTTGCATGAAAGCTTATTTTGACTAAAATGTCCTTTTTGCATGTTTTTGCTTATGATATACTTAGTACATTGTTCTTTACAAAACCCATGATTTTTTGTACTCTATAAGTATAGATTGGAGGCAAGGAAGAAGCTTCAAGGCAAATGTTTGGGAATCTATCCTCTTAAGACTAAGTATGTCCTCTTATATTCAAGGGCATAATTCTACTTCTTAGTTTCTATTACTAAGACTTATTATGTATTTTATTTAAATATAAAGGGTCGTGTCCCTTAGATTTTTTTGTCATGTCGTTAAGTTGGCTTTTTAAGACAAGATCACTCTTTAGTACTTATAAATGATATTTCCCTTTTTATTTTAAAATATCATGAAATATTTATTTTCGCACTTCTTTTCATGTCTTTTGTGATGAGTAATAGCTAGTAGACTTGTACAAGACCCCCGAAAGGGTCAAGTACGCAATTGTCAGACCTAAGGGTTACCCTAGCTTCTAAGTGATACTTGGGGGTCGTGACACTTTCCTAGAGGCATTCACTATCACCTTTATATGTTATATAAGAGCACATCTTATACCCACTGGGGAGTCATCAGAATAAACCACAAACCCTTCGGTATCCTCTGTAAATGTGAACACCGAAGGGGAGGTGAGTCTATCTATCAATAATTGGAAGCTTTCTTAACCTGAATCCGACCATTCTAACTTGGACTTTTTTTTAGGTTAAAGCCGTTAAAGCAGAGGTGATAGACAAAAATCCCTCAACAAATCTCATATAGTAACCATCCAACCCTAGAAAACTTTGGATGTCGGTAGGATTCAATGGTCTAGGACAACTTTTGACTACTTCCGTCTTCCTTGGACCGACCTCTACCCCTTCACAAGAGACAATGTGATCTAGAAAATCAACCTATATCAACAAAAATACACATTTACTAAATTTAACAAAAAAGTTGGTTATTGTTGAGAACTTGCAACACTATTCTCAAATTCTTCATATGATAATTCTAACTCCTAAAGTATATCAATATGTTGTTAGTGAAGACAATCACTAATAAATCAAGTTAATTTCTATAAACTCGATTCACAAGGTCCATGAAAGCCACCGGGGCATTTGTTAGACCAAAAGACATAACTAGAAATTCAAAGTGACCATATCTTATTCGTAATTCCATTTTAAAAATATCAACACCCCTCACTCTAAGTTGGTGATAACCCTACCTAAAGTCAATTTTGGAAAAGTAGCTTGCTCCTTTGAGTTGATCAAACAAAACATCAATCCTTGTGAGTAGGTACTTAATCTTTATTGTTACCTTTGTTAGATTGATGGTAGTCGATACACATTCACAAAGACCCATCCTTCTTCTTCACAAAAAATACCGGAGCACCCCATGGGGATATACTTGGTTTAATAAAACCCTTATCTAGCAAATCTTTTATTTGAGACTTTAGTTCTTTCAACTCGTCAAGAGGGATTGAAATACGTTATCCGACAATAAATCTATGCCAAAGTCAATTTCCTTTTCGGGAGGAATTTTGGGCAAGTTATCGGAAAAGCTTCAAGAAGTTCCTTCACTATGCATACCGAATCTAAGGGAGGGACCTCAGATAAGGTGTGTGACCCTCACTAAATGATAGAGATAACCCTTTGCAATCAACTTACAAGAATTTAGATATGAAATGATCCTGCCGCTAGAATTTGAGTTTCTTCCCTTCCCCTAGAAAATGGGTTCATCTAAGATATCGGGAAGTATGTCAAATTTCATGGCTACAAAAGGGGTCAAACAAGACAACGTGGCACTGGGATCTAATAATGCATGAAATTAATTGAAAATAGTTGTAATACTATAAACACATCCAGAGAGCTCTCTTGATCTTTTCAGGATTGGAGAGCGTAAAAGCGTTTCTTCTTAAGGGCATCCGGATTTGGGGAACTTGTTTGTGATTGAGCATTTTAACTTCCTTGACTTTCATTATAGGTAGTGTCTATTAATGTGACCACTCTTGCCACAACCATAACAATTACCCATTCCAACTAGGCACTTTCCATCATGTTTTCTATCAGACTTTGCAAAAAGAGGCTTCTCCACATAAGAACAACTACTTTTTCTCTCTTGAGTCTTGGGAGTATACAACTTAATCTTGTTGACCTTTGGAGTATTAGGAGGGCGTTGGTTTGAAAACCTCTTCTCAAACATTGGGTTGTCTTGAACCTTAAATCTCGCCTTCGACAAATTTCCATCTTCTGCTCTTCTCTTATTCAACTCCCTACAAATTTTCTTAACCTTTTGTTGCTCAATTCGTTTGTCATGAACCACAAGACGTGCGAAGTCCATGGTAGGAATCAACATAGCCGACCTACATTATTTACCACAAGATCACATATCCTATGAGAAATTTGTTCATCTTAGCCCTTTAATCCACCACCATAGTAGGATTATATTTTGATAGTTGTGTGAACTTGAGGCTATACTCCTTCACACTCATACCTCCATTACGAAGGTTGATGAATCCTTGCATTTTACTCTCCCATAGTTAGAAGGGAAAGAACCTATCAAGGAAAGCCGTCTTGAAAGCCCCCAAGTAATCCAACCTTCTCTTACCATATTTTCATCCTTCACTGTTCATGACACACTTGAGCCACATCTTTGACTTGATAGGCGTCTAGTTGCTCCTTTTCTTGAGAAGACACACCCATAGCATCAATAACATTACACACCTCACCAATTAAACTTTGTGGATCCTCCTCCACCTTTGAGACAAAGAAATTTGGGGGATTCATTCTTATAAAATCCAATATCCTTGAAGCGGTAGTGCTAGAATTGGGGTTCACTTGCACCCTATAATCCCTAGCGACTTGAGTAGCCAACAATTGAGTCAAGATATAAATAGCGGACCTTATCTCAACAATAGACATAGCCCATTCTTTAATAGGAACTTTAGGGTTTTTAGGAGCATGAGGGGGAACTACCTCATTCACGTTCTCCTCTTTGGCCTTTCGAGCATTTTTCCTTGTTGTATTCTTTCCCTATAAGTGAAAGAAAGAGATTAAGAATAAAGGACACATAGAGTTAAGACTCTTGAGGCACAACATAGGAATTTCAAGAAGATGAGAATTTCTTTAGCATCACATAGCCTCTCATTCATAATATGGCGCACTTCACAATCATGAACAAGATTCTACTTGACGTGGTTTAGTGAAACATCAATCCAAAGATTACTCAACGTCATGCTCTGATACAAAGTTTGTAACGACCCAAACTACCTCCAAGGCTTTATCGGCTTCTTCGTCCTCGAAGAGGACATGGACTATCCCTTACCATTCTCATAACGTATCATAGGTTGAAAATGCAGATAAATTAATTTTTTTTCAAAGTAAAGTATACTTAGATTTCTCGCATACCATATAAAGAGTTTACATAGACTCATCGCTTAGGAAATAAACCAATCCATAAAAAATAGCCTAATACTTTGTCTCACATTAAGCTATCTAATAGAGAATTACAATATTGGGCATATTGTATTGAAGGCGACAACAATAGTTTCAGATTATAAATTAAATAACGAGTGTCATTAGACCTATCACATAAGCAACATCATAGCTATAGTAGAATAATGACAACATCCTCAAACTCTAGGACTAACCAACAACTTGGGAGAAAAGTCTAAATCTTCTTGCGAAGTGGCCTAGAAGTTCTTCAATGGACGGAACGTAGAATTTTTTTGAAAAAGGGAAGAAATATGGGTTATTACTAAACATATGAACTAAGTATGGTTCCTATGCATAAAATCATCAATGCATGAGAAAAGACACAATTTAGTCAAAACAATGTTTAATATCGAACAACCTTAACATGTACATATAGAGAACATCATAGGAAAACCCAACATAATATTAACCCAATACATACAACCAAAGCAATATGACACAAAAACTATGTCATGAATCTTGATGGACAAGTAGTATTTTTCTTTGTCCTCAAGGAATATAGGATTATGGTATGGTTGACTAAACCAAAACCTCAAGAATTTATATGACATGTTCAACAGTAGATGTTAATTGTGAAAGTAAATGGAAGAGGAAAATAGGGTAACTCTACATGGAATGTAGGGTAGCCCTTATGTGAAGAGAGCAGAACTGTCGCAAAGTAAAAGGAATACCTTATAAGTATGTGAAAGAATATGTGACGAACAAAAATGAATTATTGCACAAATAAAATTCCATTCATAAGAAAGTACCAATACTTGTTCATATTTGAAATCCAATATGCAAGTCCTCTTGAATTCTTGATTACATTAATGAGGCATGGAAGAATAAGTCACCACTATTTACATAAGAGCGAACTGTTCATTTCTTTTTCACCAGGTTTCATTCAATTTGTTGTGGATTGGATGATGGAAAAACCAGCAAGCTACGGCTTCAAAGCATACCTTATTTAGAAAAGGAGAAAGGGTTTTTTTTTATAGATGTTGAGGTTGAGTAAGGGGGGTGGAGCTTGAATTGCGAAGCGAGCCGCGCTAGCCTAGCAACGTTTTTCAACAGCAAGCTACGGTCTACCGACCCCCTAACCTAGGCCATACCAAAGAGCTAAAATTCAATTCTAGGCTTTTTAGCGGCTCAAAGTACCTCCAAGGAGTTGCAAGCGTCTTCGTCCTTAAAGAGGATTTAGACTAGACCTTAGTATTCTTCATAACATATCATAGGTTGAAAATGCGGAAAAATTAAATCTTTTAAATAGTGAAGTATACTTAGACTTCTCGATATCATATATGGAGTTTACATAGATTCCTCGCTTAGGAAATAAACCAATCCACAAGAAATAGTCTAATACTCTGTCTTACATTTATCCATCTAATAGAGAATTACAATATTGGGCATAACCCTTATTTCAATATAATATGCCACATATAGGCTACAAAAATAGTCTTAAATGATAAAGGAAAGAAAGAGTGTCTTTAGATATAAGCAATATCATAGCTAGAATAGAAGAATGGCGACATCTTCGGACTTGAGGACTTACCAAGAACTTGGGAGAAAAGTCCAAGTCTTCTTGCGAAGTGGTCTAGAAGCTCATCAATGGTCGGAACCTACAATTCTTGGAAAAAAGGGAAGAAATATGGGTTAGTAAAATCCATATGTACTAAGTATGGTTCCTACGCATAAAATCATCAATGCATGAGAAAAGACATAATCTAGTCAAAACCATGAGTAGTATGAAACAACCTTAACATGTACATATAAAATCATCATAAGTCAACCCAACATAATATTAACCCAATACATAATAAACCCAAAGCAATACTTGTGCAATACCAAGAATAGAACTCCATAATCCTATCCAAAGCTAAGTATCATATTAAGTCACTTACTTCATACATATGACATAACCTCATATTTCATCATAACATTTTAGATCCATAAGATACTACATAGCTTAACATATATAACATATAATAAACTTAATCATACAATAATACTACTAAGACCATCCCTTAAAATCCCATAATTGTAATGTATAAGGAAGTCCCATACTCTCCCTTACACTATGTAGCAACCCTAAGAAAGGCCCTAGTAAGAGTTCACATACAAACTTGTTCGTTTACTTTTAAATTAGGGAAAGAAGTGCAATAACTAATATTAGACCATGTGAGCTACATGGAATTCAGTGTTCTACTCCCACACCGTGAAGAAAGCATTAACGCTTTCCTAAGCTATAACCATTTGTACATAGATATTTAGGTGGATCCACTATGCTAGAGCCCTATGTGGGCATATAGTTAATGGTCAAGGAGATTTTTACTAAAACCATGACTTTTTAGACGTGGAGGTTTCCATGTCATGAGACAACACATATCTTGGGAATCCGGACATGCGAATTGTGAAGAAACCCACGTGGGAGATTGAACTTACTAAACGTTAGACATCTATTGTCACATCCGGGTTTATCCCCTTAATGTAACTGGCGTCTTCCTCCTCTTCCAGAACAAAGACTGGCCTCTTAGTTTAATAATTAAATTCATAAGTCAAATTTAGCGGAAAATTTAAATCTTTTCATCACTTCTACTTGGAGGTTTACATACACCTCTACATACACACACACACACACACACACACAAACACACACACACACACACACACACACACATATATACTTTGTATTGGTAGATTACTTAGTCTTCTACTTTTATTACACATAAGTTTATAAAGTAAAACATAGACATAATAGTCATAATAGTCATCTCATATCATAACCATCTATACAATTTTCATACTAAATGGAATAGAAGAATCATAAAAGTATTTGACTAAAAGTATCTCCATAAGCTAGAAAGTGGCATAGCCCTCAGAAATTAAGGACCTACTCTACATGTATGTATAAGAGATCCAAGCCTTCTTCAAGTCGCCTTCAAAACACTTGAACTACCAGAACCTAAAATGTTGGGGAAAAGAAAGAAATGGGGTTAGTACGCCACTTGTACTAATATGAGATTATATGCACTTATACTTTAAAAACATGCTAAGAAAAGGACATTTCATAAAGTATGCATTTTTCATTAAAAACCTTTATGTGCCCCGGCCCTTGATCAGATAAAGCTGCCCACAAGCCTTCTTCAAGTCGCCTTCAAAACACTTCAACTACCAGAACCTAAAATGTTGGGGAAAAGAAAGAAATGGGTTTAGTACGCCACTTGTACTAATATGAGATTATATGCACTTATACTTTGAAAACATTCTAAGAAAAGTACATTTCATAAAGTATGCATTTTTCATTAAAAACCTTTATGCACATTCTACAAGACCATACCAATCAAAAATGCATGTTCATTAAGCAATAGGCATGTACATCACAAGAATAACAACATCAAGTCTAGTCAAGTCAACCATGCATATTAGATAATTAGATACATATTCAAGTAACTCTATCACCATGAATAAGTGCAACGAGTGCAACGATCAAGCAAAGCCCATAACCTTACTCAATCAAGTAACCCAACAAGAATCATGACTAACATCCTACTTCACATAACAAGGCATTTAGGTGTACATATCATCTTACTTTAACAATATAAACCAAAATATATTCAAAAGTAAACTAATAAACATATAGTATCAACAATGTGTAAGTTCATCATATACATGTCATATGCCATTATAATCATAATCATACGTAAGAATATCCTCCTAAGACTACCTTCAAGGCTAACTAGTGAAATGCTTAGGTAGATTCCTATAACCTTACCTAGACTAATCTAAACCCCTTTGGTCACCATTGTTAAAGTTCAATTCTTTATTTTGTCTTTTTGTGTACATCTTTTGCTAACTAACATATACCACATGAGCTAATATGGAATACGGTGTCATAAAACCCTACACCGAAGGAAGGCTGACTACTTGCCAAGGTAGTACCAAAACATGAAATATAGTAACTACGTAGATCCACTAGCTAGTATTCCTATGGGGCCAACATAGTTCAAGAATTATGTGATATAGATGGGACCCCTTTTATGATACATGAGTTATAGTCTCCAATATCAAGAGTAGTGATCCTACCTTCCCTATGTGGGAAGGGACACTCCTCACTCTAGTTCACTCGGAGCTAAGCTATAGTTCCTTATTAAAATGTCTTTTAGCTTTTATCATCAATCATAGCTTAAGTTAGGTCTTAAGGTTTACCTCTTGTATAATCATCATCATTAGTAGCTCTATAAGACATGGATGAATATAAATCTTTTCATTATTATTAATATAGGTGAGGTTAGCACATAAAGATCTTCATATCATGATAAGGCACATTGGTAAATCATTCCCCCTCCTTATAACATTTACCTCTTAACCCAACACCTCACAATCATAATCGAGAAATTTAAATTAAATATCATACCACCCTACAAATGCTAATAAAAATTAGGACTTAATTACAATTAACCACAATTTGACGTGACGGCTAGAGATCATAAGACCTGCTGAATCTCCTTCATAGTTTATCATCAAGGTCATATCATAAACCCTTAATTAAACCCAATTTCGGTTTACATCATCATAAGTCAATAATCAACAGGATAAAAAGTCTAAAAGACTCACTACATCACAATTCAATACTAGATCATAGCTTTAACAGACGATACTTAAGTCAGTTCAAAACATACTTTCTAACCTACATCATCTTCTCAAGAACAAGAATGAAATATTAACAATCACCCTAATTTTTTTATGATTAGTTTAAAAACATCACATAGTAGAAATTCAACCAGTAACCAGGTTAAGTGAACCAAATACAACCTAATTCATATCAAGATCAAACCTAGGGTTAAGGGTTAAGGATCATCTTCTACAAACTAGACCAAACCATCACGATATACGATAATTAAGTTATCATACATGTTAATATACTCATAATATGAATAATCAATCATAAAAAAATCAATTCATAACATAATTTTCGAAATTGAGAAAGACCCACACGAAAACTCAACTTTTTAAAATACTTTGAAGGAACTCTTTGAGGAAAAAGGTCTCAAGGATGAATTAGATCCCATGCCTTAATGTTTGATGAAGAATTGATGGTGAAATCCTCCATTATAATCCCTCAAAACCCTCCCCTAGCTTGTCTTTAATGGTGTCTTTCGATAGAGAGAGGAAGAAGAGAGAAGGAAGAAAGTTTTGTTTTGAGAGTTGTCATTAGAATAATGGGGTAAGGGTCTTTATATTTGGTCTAGGGGGGGGGGGGGTTAATTAAGCTAACTAGACTTCTGTGAATCCCTAAATAACCACAA
Source organism: Solanum lycopersicum (assembly GCF_036512215.1). Classification (NCBI taxonomy): domain Eukaryota; kingdom Viridiplantae; phylum Streptophyta; class Magnoliopsida; order Solanales; family Solanaceae; genus Solanum; species Solanum lycopersicum. The sequence continues at coordinate 39,812,654 of NC_090811.1, read as the reverse complement.
AACACCTTAATTAATTTGTTAAAACTCAGTTAAAATGTACAGGAAAATTGGACCCTCATAGAAGAGACCCCATCGACGTTCTGTATATGAGTCGATGACTGGTCCCTCTTCCGTGCTACACGCTCGTCGATTTGGTCAGAGACTGTGCAGGTGAGGGCCTCCAAAAAATTGTATAAGTGTTGGTTGAAGTTTGGCATCGACGCCTCGTCGGTCCACTCATGTTCCATGTGAGTCTTTTCGTGCGTGCACACTGCCCAGACAATGTTTGACTCCAAACGCAAGGGTCCTCCTCAAGGGCCCGTTGTTGGTCTTTGGGGAGTTGTACCTGGATGTTTCAACCATGATTTGGTCAGAGACTGTGCAGGTGAGGGCCTCCAAAAAATTGTATAAGTGTTGGTTGAAGTTTGGCATCGACGCCTCGTCGGTCCACTCATGTTCCATGTGAGTCTTTTCGTGCGTGCACACTGCCCAGACAATGTTTGACTCCAAACGCAAGGGTCCTCCTCAAGGGCCCGTTGTTGGTCTTTGGGGAGTTGTACCTGGACGTTTCAACCATGAATTAACTTGAACACATGTTAGACACCCTTCAACAAAGTTTCATCATTTTTTGACTCCTAAAAGCTAGTCAACTAGGTTAAGGCCCCCTAGTACCTCCTTGAACTACTTTTCGGACGTCATGGACATTCTTGGATGTTTTTATTCCTAGAATTCCTAAATGACTCATAAACACTATAATGGACCTTAAAACAGTGTCTATACCTTATGACACTTATGTAACGCTTCATAACACGTCTTGGATTTTCGAAGTGTTACATCTATCTCATTTACATAACTTATCGGTGGTAAGTATTTATTCCCTTTAGTAATCATCTTATTTCCTCATACAAGTTCACATTAGTCTCTTATATTCCCCTATGTAAACATCTTATTATATTATCTCATAGTGCATCATAAGTGACAACAATCCTTTAACTTTAGAAACCCCATACAAGTGAGTAAACCTTTAACTTAACACTTCATTATAATTATGAGAGACTACTTTCAATTATACAATAATCTTATTATAACATACATGCATACTTCATAGCTAATTCAAGTGTCTAGGGTTAAAGACGATGGATACTTGTCATCAACATCACAACCACACAGTAGACATAGGAGCATTACTATCTAAGTAACTCATATTTCATAATTGAATTCAAGAAAAACTTATCAACATATGTTATTAAGGATACAAAACTAATGCATAAGGTAAATTCAAGAAGAAATTACATAATTAGCATCATATAGTCAATCCACATGTTAATGATCTTCACAACTCATCATATTAATTCAAGGTTTTCATGAAATTGGGGAAAGACATCGGTACATGGGAATCTTGAGTGAATAAAAAGAGTTAACCATTAGTATATACTTAAAAAACATTTATTGACCATAATTCATCACAACTGATTCTCAATTTCGTTTTTCAAAGAAGACCCATGCATAGAAAAAAGCCCTAGTTTGGGGAAGTTTTAGAATCTCTTTGAAAGGACCTTTTAGGGAAAGGAATACCCAGATTTAAAGAAACCATACCTTAACAAGACATTAGCCACAAATTTTGAGTAGAAAACTTGGGAATTTGATGTTCTTCTTCAAGCTTTAAAACTTCTTAAATGGGGTTTGAGTAGTGCGAAAAAGTAGAGAGAAGTGGGAGCTTTTGGGTTTTGATTTTTGGAATTTGGTATGAGTGGGTAATTGTTAGGTAAAACTAAATTATCATAAAATATATAACCCTCCCCTTAAATACCCAAAAGACCATTCACTTAAGTTGACCATTTAGTAAAGTCAAACTTGAAATCAAAATTTCATATTTTAGTTATGAAAAAAGTCGCGTCGCGGAGCTGTTCCCACTAGATTTTCATAAATATTTTTAGAGACAGTGGAGTCTATTACGTGTCTGTGACTACTTGTCCGCGATGCGGACTACTTCCTTGCTAGGCCGATTTGGCTAATTTGGAAGCTTGTTTGGCCAAGGGTGGGGTTCCATCAAGGACCCCTATGGCGGTCATTGGGGTGTCTGACCTGGACTTTTCCACCCTATATACATGATTTTACCTACTTAAAGTGTGTTTTTACAAGTTTTGGACTTCATACAACACTTTCAAACGTTCCCAAAACCTAAGGATGTTGACTAGTTCAATTTCACTAGTTCCCGAATGTCATGGTCGTATGTTGACGTTATGACTCTAAACCATCCTAATTAAGATTTTTAATCTTGTTTTTGGTCTTAAACATAATTATTCAACTTATGAGACTCTAGTATAGGTTATTTAATTTACGGGGTGTTACAATATCCCCCCAAGAAAAGATTCGTCACTGAATGGAATCCTTAAACATTCTATTGGAAAAGAGAAGACTCAAGACTAGGAACTCAACAACAAGTGATATCATAACGATTCACATTTAAAAGGAGGAATTCTTAACTCATTTCAACACATAAAAAAAGAATTAAAACATAGGATCTAAATGCACAACTCATAATACATAAGAGCTCATTATTTTACATCACATAAGGAAGAACTACCTTCTCCATTTCGACACGAGCTCAATATAATTTTTTCTAAAGAGTTGACATTCTAATTTCGTATCAAGATAACATTAAACATGTTCTATAAAATTCTCATGAAAGACATATAGCACACTACTATTTAAGTGAAACTCAACCATGCAAAACATATGTCAAGAAAACTCAATTTAAGGATTAATTCTACAAAAATATGCACATACTAGTTATATATGATAAGTTCCATATTATTATATTCATTTAAATAAACTACTAACCTAAACATTGCCTAGGATTTAGAGGAAAAAATGAGGGTAGGGGTACTTCATGTCGGTATCGGCCTCCCATGTTGCACCCTCAACTAGATGGTTCCTCCATAGGACTTTTACGAAGCAACCTCTTTATTCCTCAATTTCTTAACTTGAAAATCCAAGATCTCAACTATAACCTATTCATAAGAAAGGGTCTCATTCACCCTAAACCTTCTAAAGGGTGAATGGAAACCGGATCACCTATACAGTTCTTGAGCATAGACACATTGAACACCGGATAAACCGAGGCCAATTCAACTAGAAATTTTAATGAATATGCCACTTCCCCACCTCTCTTCAAAATTTCATAAGGTCCCACATAACGGGGACTAATTTTTCCTTTCTTTCCAAAACCTCATCACCTATTTCATGGGGTAAATTATTAGATAGACCCAATCCCCTACTTCAAATTCATCATCTCTCTTCCTATTGCCGGCATACGATTTTTTCTAAGTATAACACATTATCAACCTCCCTTTTATGAGTCAAACCTTTTCCATGGCCGCATATACTATGTCGGGACCAAGAAGAGCAAATTCACCCACTTTAAACCATCCGACTAGAGACTGACACCTCCTACCATGGAGATCTTCACAAGGTTCCATGGAGATACTCTAATGGTATCTATTGTTGTAGGATAACTCTATCAAAGGTTTGTGATAAGACCAATTTCCTTTGAAATCTATCATACAAGCCCTCAATATGTCTTCTAAGGTATGAATGGTGCGCTCCGCTTGCCATCTGTTTGGGGGTGAAAAGTGGTGCTAAGTTTTACTGTAGTACCAAGGCCACTTTCGAAAGATCTCAAAAAATTGGAGGTGAATTGGTCACTCCTATACAAAATGATCGACAAGGGGTCCCATGTAACTTTGCGATCTCCTTAACATACTATCTAGCATAAACCTCCGTCAAATAGGACACTTTTACGGGAAGGAAGTGAGCCGAATTAGTCACTTGATCCACTATGACACAAATAGAGTAATGCTGTATACGCGTGCGAGGCAATCCCACCACAAAGTTCATGATGACATGTTCCCACTTCCAAGTGGGAATATCAATATCTTGGGTAGATATCCCGACCCTTGATGCTCAACTTTGACTTGTTAGCAATTTGAGCACCCAATCACAATGTTAGCTATCCCGCTTTTCATTCAATTCCACCTATAAATCTCAAGCAACTCATGATACATTTTGGTGTCTCCCGGATGAATGTAATATCGGGAGCCATGAGCCTCTTCCATGGTTCTCTCCCTTAAACCATCCACATCCAGTACACATAACCTTCGTTGGTTTCTAAGTACTCCATCCTTCCCTTGGGAGAAAGATTCATTTTTTTCTAAGGACCGAGTCCTTCAATTCCATCAATAGACGATCAAAATGTTTCTTAGGCTTCACCTCAACCACTAAAGACGACTTGAAGATATGAAGAACCATAAAGAGTCCCTTTGAATATTCTTCTAGTTGGACACCTAACCGAGCCAACCTATGAACCTCCTTCACTATCTCTTTCTTATCATCAACCACATGAGTTACACTACCCATAGACACTCGACTCAAAGCATCCGCAACCACATTATCTTTCTAGTTGAAAGTTACACTCATTTCGTAATCTTTTAGAAGCCCTAGCCATCTCCTTTGGCGTAGATTCAAATTATTTTGAGTAAATACATATTGCAGACATTTGTGATCAGTGAACACATCAACATATACTCTATAAAGGTAGTGTCTCCAAATTTTCAAGGAAAATACTATGGCTGCAAACTCAAGATCATGAATTGGGTAATTCTTCTCATGTGCCTTGAGTTTCCTAGATATATGCGCTATCATCTTTCCATGTTGCACGAGATTACTACCTAGACGCACTCGAGAGGCATCACAATAAATCACACACCCTTTGATACTCTCCTATAAGGTTAACACCGGACCGGAGGTGAGTCTATCTTTCAATAATTGGAAGCTCTCTTCACATGAATCCGACCATTCAAACTTGGACTTCTATTGAATAAGAGTCGCTAAAGGAGATGCGATAGATGAAAGTCCCTCAACAAGCCTCCTATTGTAAAGGCTAACCTTAGAAAACTTCAGATATCGGTAGGATTCAAAGTTCTAGGCCAATTTTTGACCACTTCCCTCTTCCTTGGATCGACCTCTACCCCTTCACAAGAGACAATGTGATCAAGAAAAGCAACCAATCTCAACCAAAATTCACATTTACTAAATTTAGCAAAAAGTTAGTTATCCTTGAGAACTTGAAAGGCTATTATCAAAATGTTCATATGATCATTCTCACTCCTAGAGTATATCAAGATGTCGTTAATGAAGACAATCACAAATAACTCAAGATAATTTCTAAAAACTCAATTCATAAGGTCTATGAAAGTCGTCAGGGTATTTGTTAGATCAAAAGATATGACTAGGAATTCAAAGTGATTATATCTTGTACGAAATACCATTCTCATAATATCAACACCCCTCAATCTAAGTTGGTGATAAACCAACTTCAAGTCAATTTTGAAAAGTAGATTTCTTCTTTGAGTTGATCAAGCAAATAAAAAAATCCTTGGGAATAGGTACTTATTATTTATAGTTACCTTGTTCCATTGACTGTAGTTGATACATATTCTAAAAGACCCATCCTTCTATTTCATAAATAATACCAGATCACCCCATGGGTATATGCTTGGTTAAATAAACTTAAATAAGCTCTTATCTAGAAAATCCTTGAGTTGAGACTTTAGTTCTTTCAACTTGGGCGGGGCCATCCAGTAAGGAGGGATTGGAATATATGTATTGGGCAATAAATCTATGGCAAATTCATTTTCCTATTCAGGAGGAATTCCAAGCAAGCCATCAATAAAGACTTTCAGAAATTCCTTCACTATGGGTATCGACTCTAAGGGAGGGACCTCGGGTTCAAAATCCATTACCCTTACTATATGATAGTGATAACCCTTTTCAATCAACTTGTGAAATTTTAGGCATGAAATGATCCTACCCCTATGATTTGAGTTTCCTCCCTTCCACTCAAAAATTGGTTTACTAGGAAATTGAAATTTGACTACCCTTCTCCTACAATTAATAGAGACAAAGCAAGTATGCAACCAATCCATTCCCAATATGACATTAAAATCTAACATGTCAAGTTTTATCAAGTCAACTAATATAAATCTATTGGCAAGTAAAAAGGACAACCCTTATATACACTTTTAGCCACCACGTAGTCGCCCCCGGGATACAAACCAAAAAGAGTTCATCTAAGATTAAGGGAAATATGTCAAATTTCATGGCTACAATAGGGGTCACACAAGAAAACGTGGCACCGGGATCCAACTATGCATAAAAGTTAATGGAAAATAATTGTAACATGCCGGTAACCACATCCATAGAGCTCTCTTGATATTTTTGGGATTGGAGAGCTTAAAAGTGATTTTTAAAAGGGGAATCTAGATTTGAAGAACTTGTTTGTGCTTGAAAATTTTCCATTTATTGAGCTTTCATCTAAAGGCAGTCTCTCTTCATGGTAGACTTCTTGCCACAACGATAGCAATTACCCATGCTTACTAGGCACTTGTCATCATGTTTTCTATCACACTTTACAGAAAGAGGATTCTTTACATAAGAACCACTACTTTTTCTCTCTTGAGGCTTCGGAGCAGACACCTTACTCTTGTTGACCCTTGGAGTATTAAGAGGTCCTTGATTGGAAAACCTCTTCTTAAACCTTTGTTTTTCTTGAACCTCATATATCGCCTTGGAAAAATTTCCATCTTCAGCTCTTGTCTTCTTCAACTCCCTACCAATTTGTTGCTCAATTTTTTTGGCATGAACCATAAGGCGTGAGGTGTCCATGTTAGGAATAAACATTGACAACATACATTCATTTACCACAAGATCGGATATCACATGCAAATTATTCATCTTAGACCTTGAATCTGCCACCATATGAGCATGTTTTGATAGTTGAGTGAACTTGAGGCTATACTCCTTCACACTCATACCTCCTGGACGAAGGTTGATGAATTTTTGCATTTTCCTCCCCTTAGTTCCAAGGGAAGTAACCTATCAAGGTAAGCCGTCATGAAAGCTCCTCAAAGTAATCCGACTTTGTCTAACTGTTCTCTCATACTTCTGTTGTTCATACTAAACTTGAGCCACATCTTTGAGTTGATAGGCGACTAGTTTCGTCTTTTCTTGAGAAGACACACCCATAACATCAATAACTTTGAACACCTCATCAATGAACCCTTGTGAGTCCTCCTCCACCTTGAAACCAAAGAATGTTGGGGATTCATTCTTGGAAAACCCTAATCATTGAAGCATAGAGCTAGCATTGGGGTTAACTTGCATCCTAGCATGCCTAGCCACTAGTGTAGCCAACATGAGTCAAAATTTGAATGACCAACCTTATCTCAATATTAGACATAGCCCCTTCTTTAATAAGAACTTCAGGGTTTTGAGGATCTTGAAGTGGAACCAACTCATTCACGTTCTCCTCTTCGGCGTTCCTTCTTGTATTCATTGCCTATAAGCACAAGAAAGATATTAGAAGAAAGTACTCATAGAGTTAAGACTCTTGAGACACGACATAGGAATTTCAAGAAGATGATAATTTCATATAAATCACATAACCTCTCTTTAATTAGTGTGGCACTCTTCATAATCATGAACAAAACTCTAATTGACGTGGTTTAGTGAGACATCAATCCTATGATTACTCAACCTCATGCTTTGATACAAAGTTTGTAATGACCCAAAGTACCTCGTAGGCGTTACCAACATCTTCGTCCTCGAAGATTATTTGGACTAGCCCTTAGCATTTGTCATAACATATCATAGGTCAAAAATACAGAAAAATTAAAACTTTTGCATAGTTAAGTATACTTGACTTCTCACATATCATATATGGAGTCTACATAGACTCCTCTCTTAGGCAATAAACCAATCCATAAGAAATAGCCTAATACTTTGTCTCACATTAATCCACCAAATAGAGAATTACAATACTGGTCATATCCCTTACTTCAATACAATATGCCACATATAGGCTACAACAATAGTCTCAAAAGATAATGGAAAGATCGAGTGTATTTTGACCTAAGAAGAGGCGGATCTATGGAAACCCATGGGGGTATCACGTCACCCATTGATCTCCGAAAAAACATTGTATATATATGTATATTAAAGGTAATATATATATTTTCTTTTCCACACATTATTCCCTTTAGTAATCATCTTATTTTCTCATACAAGTTATTATTAGTCTCTTCTAGACCACCATGTAAACATCTTATCATATTATCCCATTGGTCATCATAAGTGAGAACAATTTTTATAATCACGAGAAACTACATTCAATCATATAATCATCATATCATACCATACATGCGTACTTTATAGCTAATTCAAGTGTCTACGATAAAGGACTAGGGATACTTATCATCAACATCGCAACCATACATTAGACGTATGATCATTACTATCCAAGTAACTTATATTTGGTATTGAATCAATAAGAATCAATCAGCATACTCATTTTCATGATCGGAGACTAGACCCTAGATGAGACCAGCGATGTTGAACTCTCAAAGGTCGCAGACAAGCCTACAAACGTCATCGTTACTTCTTCTAGGTTAATTTTAGAGGAAAATTTGAACCTTTTGTTACTTAACATTCATTTAAGACATTCTACTTAAACTCATAAAAGTTCACAATCAACCATATAATATTAAGATCATCAAATGAAAGAAATAGTTCAATACTGCATTAAGTGTATACTTGCCAAAATTCCACCAATACAATATTTGAAATAAGATGAGAAAAGAACTCTTGTGGAACATACTCCACTAACTCAAACCTATATCTAAGCTAGAATATAATGGGAAAGGTTCCTCAAAAGCATGAGGGTCTACCGAATCTGGATGAATGCTCCACGTCCGGATAGCTGCAACATCGTACTGTAAGCTCTAACATCATCCAGTGCGTGCACTTAAAAGTAGATATTCTATGAAATTAGTATACACTTGTACTAAGTATGGGTATATGCAAGCACACATGAAGGACTTGCATGAGTAAGAATAGCTCTTTCCTAACAAAATGATTTATAGAAAATCAAGTTAGTTGTGTTGCAAAGTTTGGATTAGGAAAGTCAGTGGACTTTCCAAATTTTTATCTGGAAAGTCAGTGGACTTGACGAATTTTGATTAGGAATGTCATTCCATGAGAGTAACATGCATCATCATACTTATTATTTTGTAGGCAGCACATAACGTATTGCACATATCATATCACATAGTTCACATCATTCTTTCATATGCCATTAGACCTTGGAATCATGGACTTGATGTTCGGACTTCCCAAAATGAGGTTCAATATATGGGACCTCTCATCGGGTTCGCTGTACAATGAACAAGAATAACCTAGTGTTATTACTTAAGTATAGCTCACCTCTTGATTATCCTATCCTAACACCGTTGGTATTGTTCATTTCATTATGTGCATTCGTTGAGACTGGCTTCATTATTTCTTTGGGAACTTTAACCTATATCGAAACAGATTATATGAACATCATGAAATCCAATGTGTAATCCCTACACTGAAAAGAGGTGGAATCACCGACCAAAGTAAACCAAAAAATGCTAGCGTATATAGCGAATCGAACCCTTCTAGATATCTATATTGGTAGTATAGGTTCAAAGACGATATTGTGAGACCCATACCTCATATGCCGGACAATCTCATAACGTGGGAGTTACGTGAACCTCCGCCCTTCCCAAAGGAAGGCATCACCGCTCATAGCTATCATATCAGTGCTTAGTATAAAGTTCCATTACATTCAACTCATACATTATGGAAGTTCGCTTCTAGCATGAGGATACCAAAGCTTATTCGACAATTTCTCATCTTATTATTAGTATTAAGTATGCAATAACTTCAATACTATGATTAGAGTGTTCATAGAGACTGGTCTCTTCATTAGCTTTACACTCTCATAGGTGAGTATATTTTTGTAACATTTACTTAGGCTCATTTGAGATTGCTCTCATCTTTAACATTAGCCTCTTATCATATTGCCACCTGATTGATTAACTTTAACACATTTGCTTTTCAAAATTACTCACCCCTTCACGTGAATGTTTATTTCATCATATGCCAATGAACTTGGCCATTTAGTGTGTTTCACACTCTTACTTAACCATTCTAGGGTTACATCATTTTATCACATATAGCTTAGGCTCATCTACTTTTAAATGTATGCTAGAGTTATGAGTCCACACATACCGGCCATGACGCTTCATCCATAGTTTGTCTAAATGATTCATGTTTACCCAAGATTATGTGGTACAAGACTTATACATCTTGTAGATATGCCAAGATATTGATTTTTATCTTTAGAGGAAGCATTCATTAAATAGTTACTTATGTATTTATTATGTGTCAATATGGAATTGGAAAAGGGAACCCGATTTAGAACCTTCAACAACACTTAATCTTATTTTAAACTTGATAGTTGCATTTTTCAGATTTTGGAGACCGTAGTTTGATCCCCATCAACCCAATAATATTTCCTTTCTTTCTTTCCTCTCCTTTTTCGTTTAAGTCAAGGAGGTTGTGGGTTCAATTCCCACAAGCTCATTATTTTTCTTTTGATTTATCTCTTAACTTTCTCACCTATCAAAGAGGTTGTGAGTTCAAGCCCCACTCTCCACATTTATTTTGTCCTTTATTTTTCTCCTAACTCTCTCGCCCATTCAAGAAGTTGTGGGTTCAATCCCAACTCACCACATTTATTTTTTCTTGTATATTCTCATGAAATTTTTATGAAATTTTCATTTGGTGAGGTCATGGGTACAATCCCCAATGACCTCACATTTTTAAAAACGTTTAAACAAAGTTCATTTTTTTAAATGTGTTCCGAGACTACAATTTCCAGCAAGCTGGAAATTTAATCTCCTCTAATCCATTTTTTTCTTAATCTTTTGTTGATTTTTGTTTGTATCTTTCATGTAATGATGTCTTGGGTTCAAGCCTTAGTGATTTCACTTATTTTACATTCATTTTTCATTGAATTTTATTCCACTTTGATTTGCCGAACCAAACGTACAAAATGCTGGAAATTTGTTCACTATTTTCAGCTTCTTTTTATCATCATTCATACGTTAATTCTTAAGGCATTTCATAGATCATTTGGTGCATCTTTAAGTGTAATCATTTTACGATTATATTCATACAAGAATTACTATTACATAGAGAAACACTACACCAATTTTACACCTCATGATTATACAAACATTCGCACATAAAATTCAACCATAAAAACATATCACTTTATACATACTTTCGATTGACATAACGTCACATGCTTACATATCCAACACATAATCATTAATACATTATAACGAAAATCACACTTCATACTTAAACTACCAGCAAACATACCAACAACATGATCTCTAAGCTATTTCATATTGAGATCAAAAGGATAGTAGGGACAAGGAGTTCGACAAAAATGGGAACAACCCTAGTTTCAACACTTGAACATGCTGCCCAAAACCCACCACCACTTCATGTCCACAAACGAATCTCACACCTTACCCGACTAGAAATTTCGTTAACTTTTTATTTTTTAGATTATCTTTTTCGTTTGTATTCTTGTAAATTCTTCAAGTGTGAAGAACTTTTCTTTTGTTTTCTGTTTTCTAAAGTAGAGAGAAAATGTAAAATTGAGAGACATGCAGACGTGAGAGATAGATAGATAGGCGTGATAGAGAGAAGTGTGAGGTAGTGTCCCTTTAAAACTAGAACTTGTTAGCAAGACTTTGTCAAATTAATTAAAAATATAATAATTAATAAATAAATTCTGATTTTCCTTTTTTTTTAAATCAGACATTAATTATTAATTTATTCAATTAATCTAACAATTTAAATAAAACAAATTAAATCATTGCTCCCACCTAGGTTCGAACCTGGGTGGAGAAAGATTTTGCTAAAAGGGCAATTTCGGCCCTCTCTACCAAAAATTCCCCTCCACCTTATTAATTAAATAATTAATTACATATTTAAGGTAATTACTATACTACCCTTAGCCTGTAAAAAACCAATTTACCCCTATAGCCTACAAATTTAAGATTTTCCCTTTATAAGTTCGGTAAAGACTCATCCGAGTAAAAATCTTCATATTCAGGAGCCCCACATGGCTGGAACAAACCTTTCCTAGATCAAATGACTCCCCAAGTTTGTTGTATTGGATGTCGCAAGGGTTCAGAGGTCTGGTTCACCCGCATCAATCTGTGTAAACCTGGTCTAATTGTACGGATTCTAGATACATTAAGCATTACTTAGCATAGTCATATCAATTCATGGTTTTCATAAAGTCGGGGAAAGACATGGGTCCATGGGAATATTGAGTGAATAAAAAGATTTAACAATTAATATATAGTTAAACAACATTAATTTACAAAAATCACTCATTATTGATTCTCAATTTCGTTTTTCAAAGAATACCCATGTGTAGAGAAAAACATAGTTCGGGGAGGTTTAAAAATCTCATTGAAAGGACCTCTTGGGGAAAGGAATCCCAAGAGTAAAAGAAACCATACCTAAAACAAGAATTCATCAACCAATCTAAGTAGAAAAGTTGGGAATTTGGTCTTCTTATTCAAGATTTAAAGCTTATTAAATGGGGTTTTGGTAGAAAGAGAAAGTATAGAAAAGTCGGAGTTTTTGGGTTTTGATTTGGGAATTTGGTTTAAGTGGAAAATTTTGAGGTAAAACTGAGTTAGAATCAATATATAAACCTCCCCTAAAATACCCAAAAGACCCTTAACTTAAGTTGACCTTTTAGTGAAGTCAAACTTGAATTCTAAATTTCAGATTTTTCGTCGGGAAACAAGTCCACATCGCGGGGCCCTTCCCGCAAGATTTCCAAAATTTATTTTTTGAGATAGTGGATTATGGTACATGTCCGTGACTCGGACCATGATTTTTTGTCCATGGTGGATGATGTGTGTGACTCAGACTGGTTCCCTTCTAGGCCAATTCAGCTGCGACTCGACAGCTAGTTTGGCCAAGGGTGGGGTCCCTTAACCTAAGGCGGTCCTTGGGGGATCAAACCTTGACATTATTACCATATATACATAATTTTTTCTATTTAAAGTACTTCTACAAGTTTTGGACATAATACCACACTTCTGAACCTTCCCAAAGCCTTAGGACATTTACTAGTTCAATTTCACTAGTATAATGTCATGGTCCTCTCTTAACGTAATGACTCCAACACATCCTAATCAAGTTTTTTTTAGGTCTTAAATATCATTGTTCAATATATGATACTATATTATAGTTCATAGAATTTATGGGGTGTTGCAGTCTTCATACATCCACCATTCATTGTCACTAAATTCAATATTTAAGGTACAACATGCATTTTCCTTTGCTCAATATTCAAAAACTCATCTCTCATTCATAGGTAGTGTTTTTTCTGGTCAACAATCTGCTAGAGACTACAACCACATTTTAGCCTCTCCTTAGAATTGGTATGTCACAAACTCAACACAAAATCACTCATCTATATTTATATTATTAAGCAACTTATGACAATTAACAAGGAAATCATAAGAATCTTCAAATCAGTTCCATTAAATTTGAACTATAACAAGAGATCATGATCGCCACTTGTCATTATAGTCCCTATATTGAATCAAGAAATATGTCTGTTGCATCCATGTGGAGAGCCAAAGGAGATGCATGTTTTACCCCTCGAACCTGAGGTGGTGGTGTAGAAATGTTCTGGTGCTTGGCCTTGATTATATAAACCACAAAGATAAGCTAGAACTTGATTGATCATCTCTCGAGTTGAAGGAGGTGGTGCTTCATGCATACCATGCCTGGTATACCACCAACTAAGGATATTGATTTTTTTTAACCTGAAGTTGGAGACTAGCCCCGTATCCATTTATTCTTAAAGAATCGCCTTGACTTTGCTGACGGAGTTAAACACTCAACATCAGTTAAGTTATTGGGTAAAGGCTTTTATCAAATTGAGTACCGTCACCTATATCCAAACTGAATGCAACTACCATCTTCTTTACCTCTAATGAAGCCAACGACCAAAAATATGTTAATAGCAAATTGTGAGTTGAACTTCTTATATAAATCGATGTAGATGCTTATAAATTTTGAAATCTTTATGTTTGACCCATCACGTCAACTAGTCTAAACTTTTTAATACATAAAGCTATGTAGATGCCTATCACTTTTTAATGCTTTAAGTTTCTCTATTGGACTAGGCTAAACTTAAATTCAATGTCATCCTCTTAAATTCATTTCTGATGTATTATCTCTCAAGACTCTAAGAATGTTCTTTATTATACTACTTTTTTGGTAATTCCCTTGCGTCAAATCATTCAACTCTTACTACAACTCACACAATCACACTCTGGCAAAGTAATTACCGTTTATCCTTTGTCAATATATCTTTTAGATACAATTAGCTAAGGAATTTTACACCATCCTGTCTCAACTATTTTATCGCCTCAAAAGTCTTCATAATAAGCTTGTTACTTTCAAATGCTTTCTATGAAAACATTATTTATTGATTCTGTCCCACTAACAACTTTGTAATACTATTAACTTCTAAATACATAGACTCGTAGACTTGTAAAGTAACAAGTTTTTATCTTACATTGAGATATCTAAAAGATCTCATTAGCTAAGGATAGCAACATCAATTGTTGCACATAATGTACCTATGACACCTTGTTGATTATTTGTTGAGCCCACCCCTGATTTTTTCTGATAATTGCATTGAGTGAGGGATAACTGTATGAACTATTGTCAAATTATTGAGATTCTTGGTTTTGCTTTGTCACTCTATCCGTTAAATCCCAAACTTTTCCGTAATACATATTCATAAAATAACCTGTAGCTTCAAGACATTGAAATCCTTTATTCCACACTAACTATTATCTTTTATATTTCTAATTCATCTAAGGTTTTCATTCATAATAATTAATTTTCGAAACTAACTCATTTAAATTCAATATATATCCAAGATAATCCCACCATAAACGTGGTGCAATGGGTCCAACATACAAGACTGTGAATTTTGTTCTTGCGCATCTAAGAATGCATCCAGAGTGAAACCAATAACTTAAAGCAGATGCAAATCTTGATTTCCGCATTGACAAACATGTATACATGTGACTATATAGAAGAGGTTCCTAATGAAGCAAAAATCTACTTCTACAGTTCCCTTTTAATGTTTATGGAAGGTCTATAATACAATCACTGATGTAATGGGGTTTGGCGGAGGGTGCATTGGTTAAAAATTGTCCTAATTTTTTACGTTTTTGACTAAAAAATCTCTCAACTTTAACCCAAATCTAATGTACATCCTTATTTATCTAAGTGAGAGAAAAACATTTGTATATACTTTCATAAAAATTAACATGAATCATTATTCAATCTATTTTTGCTAGCAAATTGATTGAACCAATAAAAATATATTTTTTTGATTTGGTCGTGTCTTATCCATGACTAGAAGATCAAAGTTATCTAAAAAGAATAGGAATATTTATAGGAAATGAATCTTTCATTCTCATAACTAAATTTTGTATGTTAGTTTATATGTTTTTTTGCATCATCAAGTCTAACAACTTACAACAATACTTAAGTCTTCAAATATTTAAACAGAACATTCTGATGTTTAGGAAAACTATGTAAAAAAAGTCATCTAGAAAAAATTAAGCCCAATTGTATAGAGATTATCTGGAATAAAATATTTTTTACTTGGTAACAATTGTTAGAGGTTTCCATAACTATCCAGAACAATTGCAACCTAAAGATCACCTATTTTGTAATAACACCACTTAGGCCCCCAACAAAACTATAAAACTAAATACATATTGAATGGTGAATAAACTGCCAACAATTATGTTTTTTTTTTGAATTGTACAATAAATTTATCCTCTCTGTGGTCTCCTTCTTTATCAGTTGAACTACCTCACCTGTATGTATCTGCTTCCCTTTGAATTACTTTAAATTCCTGTATTATCACTCCGTGTTATAACGACCTGATTCTAACGTCATGGAAAAGTCGATGAAGATAGAATTGGAGCTAGAAAACTTTTTGTAGTAACTTGGAATTTTCAAAACATAGTCTAGATTCGAATGAAATCGAAGGCATCAAGGAGTAGGAAAATGTTGTAATGTTTTTGAGATCTAACTGTGAATTTTAATAATGAGTGTATAGATAAGACGATAAGCAACCCTTAGCACTTACACAATCAAATTTGGACGAGTAGAACTCCCTTAGATAATATTTCATGAATGGGTGCATTTCATCTACATTGAGGACACTACAACGGGATTATGGCCGATGGAGAGGCACCATTGCAGGATGATAGGTCCACTGGAGCTGGTCAAATGCAACTTGATGTCTCTAATAAACCCTAAAATGACCTTATTTAGTATTTCTCATCTTTTATGGGTACAGAGGTGACCCTAGACGAGTTCATATAATTTTCCACCATTTTTAGATTAGATTTTTACTCCCCCAATCCAATTTTCAATCTATAGAATCTATTTTCTAAGGTTATTATCGCAGGAAAGGGTTTTGATCAAAAAATTATGGTGGTGAAAAAGCCCTTATTTGGGAATTAGGATTTTGGGTTTGGCCTATAGATATTGGGTTTTCTTATAATCCAAATAATTATACCTTTGATTGTTCATCCTTGCGTATATTAATTCTTGTAGACCTAGAACAAGCGGAATGAATCCAAAAAAGAAGATTCAAATGCCTTAGGGAATTCAAGCTTGGATTCGAGGTAGGTGATGGTTGTGATATCATGTTAGTGCAATATTTGTTTGTAGTTGCTTCATTATAATGCATGTATGTATGCGAATATTGCATTATTGATAACCTAATTATAAATAAGGATATTTGAAAAATTGTATGTCATGAATAACTTTTTGTTGCATGATCTTGATAATGTACTTGTGTTTGTTATTGTGGTGTGTTATTGGTGATCCGATTTCCATGTTCCGACAAGATAACTTTGATGGTTTCCTCGTTCATGCATAACTTGGGATCAAATTTCCATGTTCTTACAAGCTAACTTTGGATCGCTTTCCATGTTCTGGCATAACTTGGGATCTGATTTCCACACTCCGACAAGCTAACAGTTTGGGCTTAGGTTCTATGAGAGTACACATGGGATTTGGTTCTATATAGGAATATTGACTTGTATTATATTGACGTATTGTTATGAAAATGAACATGGACTATAACTCATGACTTCTCAAAGAGTTATACTTAGTGTGAATGGGGGAATGAGACCTCATTCATGCATTGCACAAGTGGACTTTAAGAGTGGTTGTGGTTTGGTTATATTATGCTATATAGATTGTGTAAATCAATGTTGTTGATATTCGGTATATTACGTGGTTATATTGTTGTAATTTCTTATATATTTTTAACTTATTGGGTTAGCCACGTAATCTTACCATTTTTGAGTAAATGACATCTTCTAGCGTCATTTGACACACCTCGTTTAGAAGACCGATCACTATTTTGAATTCAAGAGTGATATAGTTCTTTAAGGTTTCCTTGAGTTCTCTTTTACTTAAGTCGACTATTTTTGGGTTCAGAATATTGTTAAGGTGTTGTTTAGTTTTGGGTTATACCTCTTGTTCTTAGACTTGTCGTTGGTAGAGTTTTAGTACGATGACTTTCATGTTTTAGGCATATTATCCACGTTGTTTTAGTTTATCTAACTTGCTTCCGTAACTTAAGTACCTTAGTTTAGATTATTTTCTTTAGTTTGATGTTAGTAGTGGTTCTCCCAATGAAGGATTAGGGTGGGTGCCAATAATGATGTGTTGGATTGTGACAAATTTATATTAGAGCTTAGGTTCGTTGATCTAAGTATACCAAAATGATTCTAATAGAGTCTTGAAGAATGGTATTGTGACTTATGTAATTTTCTTTGAGAGGTTATAGGACATTAGGAAAAACTTACTTCTTTCTACTCCTTCGTGCTATGACTTGAATTCAATTGGTATTTGGGTGATACAAATTCATATCTTTCCTCCTTCACTCTATGGTTTGAGCTAGAGCAACAAATGTGGGAATGTCATCATTAGAAAGATAGGATGTGTATAGATTATCTACAGTTAAATCAGGTTACCATTTAGAATTATTATCCATGTCCTTGAATAGATGAAATATTTCACTAATTGCTAGGTGCATCAATTTTCTCTAAAATTGTTTTAAGGTCTGGTTACCATCAGTTAAAGATTGAAGCGGTTAAGAATTAGGTTCAACCAAGTTCTATTATTGAAATTAGCATTTTTGTGAGGATCATTAGCAACTATTGACGCTTGTGGTATGAGTTGAGTCCAATTGGTATCTTTCAATTCTAATTGGTATATGACGAAGTGAACTAAATGGAATACAAATAAACAAAATTGGAAACTTTTAAGGTTCCAATTGGTATCCGGTCCGACGGGTTGTTTGAATGCATGAATGATTCGGAAGGGTTATCCATGAAGCGAATTAATTAATTAAGAATTTGGACTTATTTGTGAATTGCATCTTGAAAACGTTTAATGCATGTTTCTGGTTTTGTGAATTAATTGCAAATGGGAAGCTATAATCGATTGAATGTAATGAGGTGATTATATACATAATAAATGTGTGTCTAAACTTACAATATATTGGCCTAGTCATTGAAATTTTGCAAGTTGTAAATACTTGACTATCGTGAAACTCGTTATGAAAGGAAGTTCTTGACTATGATTGTGTGAGTGTCAGCGTGTATCCTAGAAATGAGTGAGTTGTAGTGTTGAATGTAACTTAAGAGAAATTGTGGAGCGTGTGTCGTTATAAATAACTCGGGTAACTAATAATATGCCCTAGGTATGGTAACGATTCCAAAGTTTATGAGCAAAGTAGTAATTAAAAAAGAAAAAACCCTAGAAATTTTTTTTGGCTTGGGTTCTGGTCCAGCAAGAGCTACTACAACGGGATTTATCCCGCAAGAGCGAGACTAAGGGAGGAAAAAACTCACCTATTTGTCGCTATTTTCCTAGTTATAATTATGTACCTTTAATTGTACCTTAGTGTTCAACAATCAAATATATGTTATAAAGTGTGTCAAAATTATGGAGAACTTGGGCATATGAGGTTCGAATATAGTATTAATTGTCCTATAATTGTTGTGATCAGATGATTAAAGTGGTGTTGATCCGGATTCTACTTATTCGTACATGTTAGTTCAATTACCTTGGGATTTAATGTGGTTTGTGATATACATGATGCCCCCATCCATGTTTCTACCCTAGTTGGATCGTGATGTCCTGTTTAGTGGTAGATTTTAGGATTCGAGTTGATTAGGTTATGCTGGATATGACTGACTCGAAATAATATTTGGCATCACTTGGTTGTCCCCTTATTATACCAAACTTAATTGTTATGATAATACAGTAACTCTAGAGATCCCAGGTAGGGAAAGATAGGAGTGGGAAGGGGTGTACAAGCCTAAGCTAGCTAAGATCTATCCTTCCTTTTGGATAGGAAACTTGTACTACAGGATTTTTTGGCATAATTGGCTCATATTCGGGATGTTGAGGACGAATCCCCCTCTAATGAGAGACCTTAAAGCTAAAATATAAGGGCTTCTTGATAAAGGTTTCATCCGTCTTAACGTTTCTCTATGGGTACTCCTATCTTGTTTGTTAAGAAGAAGAAGGGTAGTATGAGAACCGGTGATTTTATCTTAAGCCATAAGGGAGTGGTAATACAAAAATGACAAGCTTACAGAAAAAGAAAGTTCCATAGAGTATAATAGGTAAAGGTGAATCTTTTTTAGAAAGTGCTTACAAAAATTATGTTAGTCCTTTGAATATGATTGTTATACTTGAGTTTAGGGTGTTACATTGATGAAAATATTTACTCGTAGGATAGTCAATGCGGACTGAGCATAATGGTAATAAGAGTTCATGGTAGAGGGTCACAGAATGCAACTATGTAATATGATTGAAGCTAAGCAAATTTTGAGTAGTAGTTATGACTTGCGAGTATCTAATGTTGTGATTTTCTAATATTTTGTGAGTAATGTGGCTGTATAGAAAGGTTAAAGAGATGGTTGGACAGCATTCGAACTGGAATTAAAGAGCTAGACTCATAATAAAGAAAAATAGTGGGATGGAGTACAACCTTTAGAGAGAGGCGATAGCAAGAATATTGTATTTGATTGCAAGGATTAAAGTGGTATCTTTGGAGGGATAGATAATTCGGTTTGGGGATGGGTGATTGCTTTTGTTTTGTAGTGGCTATTGTAAAAGTTTTAAAAGTCCATCAGATTTGTTATAAACTATTGAAAAAGACTTGAGAAATGAGTGAACAAATACTAGCCCAAATATGATGATAATTTCTTTTGTTTTGTTTTGACTTTTGAAATGAGTACGATTGAAATTTTCGCAAAAAGCTATTGTAATATCAATGGGGATGCAATCAAATGACAAGCAAAGATCCACAAATTCATAAAAATCTTCGAGGTATAAGATAATGTTGATAGATAAAGGAATTATGTTATTCGGTTGAATTTATAATCCACATTTTTCATTGAAGTTTTAATTCATGGTGATATATTTTGTCAAGGTATAGATTTCAAGGTGAAGAATGATAAATTGTATCAGGTTTTGAGCGTCCAAAATTAATTACACCTGGGTTGAGTTGTAAAGTTGATTACTGTTGAATTTTTAAAGTACCTAACAAAGGTTTTCATTTTATAAGTGTTGGTTTAAAATAAGGTCACTGGTCGGAGTGTCTATTATGTGTCACATTACCTCCTAGACGTAACCATCGTCGCCGTCCTTTTCAAGGACTAAGACTAGCCTAGACTCATGTCATTACATTCATAGGTGTAAAAATCTAGAAAAAATTAAAACTTTCATTATAACTACTTGGAGGTTTACATAGACCTCTACACACAAATAATATATATTCATATCGAGTATACATAGACCCTTCGTATAGGAAGGTTATATAGCCTTCTACTTTTATTTCACATACATATACGTAAAATATACAAATAGTCTCAATGATTGTATCATCTCATAACATCAAAACGATTATCACAATATTGGCATAGCCCTTACATCAATCAAAGAAGACCACATATACGTCATACAAAAATATAGTACTCAATTGAAAAGGAAAGAAATGAAAGAGTCATTAAGCTCAAAACAAGTCTGTAAACTAGATCATGCCATTGCCCGTGAAAATTGAGGACCTACCCCACTTGGATGGAAGAAAGAATCAAAAGTTTCAACAATTTCGCCTTCCAAACTCTTCGACGACCAAAACCTAAATTGTTTGGGAAAATGGAAGAGAATGGGGTTAGTACTCCGCATGTACTAAGTATGAGATCTTATAGACATAAAGAAGTAAAACATGCCAAAAGGGACTTTTTAGTCAAAACATGACATTTTACCCCTTTAAGGACCTACTGCAAAGCCAAGCAAGTCATATCAATCAACCAAACATGCTTACTATCTCAACAAGTAATACTTATCCCAACATACTTGAAAACCATCATTCATTACAACCCTAACATCAAGGAATAATATCAAAAAATGAATAAGAGTCAATCATATCATAATAAGCAATACAACTACTCATAAGTCCTTTATAAATAAACAAGTGCAATGAACAAGCAAAGCCCCATAAACTTAATCAAGTATCCTCAACAAGAAAACACGACCAATGTCCAACTTTCCATATCGTGGAATTTAGGTTTACGTTTCAGTATATATTAACATTATAAGCCAAGGCATATTCATAAATGAAGTAATCAACATATAGTATCAACAATGTGCCATGGTCATAAAATATACATTATATATTATCATAACATAAACATATATAAGAACCACCTCCTTAGACTCCCCTCAAGGCTAACTAGTTCAATGTTTAGGAAGAGTCCCATACCCCTACCTAGACTAGGATAAACCCCTTAGGTTATCCAAGTAAGAGTTCAAGTCCTTTAATTCATTTTACATTTTTTGGAAACATCTTGCCCAAACCGACATTGAACATATGAGCTAGTACGGAATCCGGTGTCTAAAACCCTATACGAAAGAAGGCGGACTACTTGCCAAGGTAGTACTAAAACATGAAACGTAGCAACTTCGTGGATCTACTAGCTAGTATTCCTATGGGGGAAACATAGTTCAAGAACTAGGAGATTTAGTTGGGACCCTCTTTATGCGCCATGCATTATACTATTTAATCTCAAGAGTAATATAGTACTCCTACCTTGTCTATGTGGGAATGGACACTCGTCAATCTAATTTACTCTGTGCTAAGATAGGGTCCCTTTTTGAAATATCTTTAAGCCTTTAACTATCAATCATAGCTTAGTGTACGTCATAGGGTGTACCCCTCGTATAATCATCATCATAAATAGCTCATTAAGAATTGTATGAGTATAAGTCCTTTCATCACAATCCATGTAAGTGAGGTTATCACATTAGCATTTCATAGCATATCAAGGCACATTGATAGTTTTAACCATCGTTATATCCAATTAACCTTAATCAACCTCACAACATAGTCAAGACATTTCAATTCAAAATCATACCACCCTATAATCCTAATATAAGGCATACTCCTATGTAACATCATGACTTTACAACAATTAATCACAATTGGACATAAAGATGGAGATTCTGAGACTTACCAAGTCTTCCTCATAGTCTATCACCATGGTCTTACCATCAACCCATAACTCAACTAAAATTGATGAGTAACATCATCACACAAAGATAACCAATAAGATAACAAGGACAATTACATCTCTATAACACAATTCGACAGTAGATCACAACTTAAGACATGATATATAGGCTAATTTCACATTACAAATCATAACCTAAATCAAATACCAAGAACTAGAGTTTTAGGACTATAATTCATATTAAATTAATCATAATAATACTATAGGATATTAATCTAATCAGTAACCACCTAAATTGATTGATCACAATAAAATATAAGTCAAGATCACAACCTAGGTTTAGGGATGGAGGATCATATTCTTCAATTTATACCAAACAACTAACAATTACCATAATAAATTTGAAATTAATGTTAATCTATTCAATATAACCTAAATAAATCATTAACAACTCCATTCATAACTTCAATTTCATAATTGAATGAATACCATAAGACAACTAAACTTTTGTAATCTATTTTGAAGGAATCCTTTGAGGAAAAAGTCTCAAAGGTCAATTAGATACAATACCTTATCGTTTGACAACAATTTAATGGTGAGTTCGTCCCTTTCAAGACCTCAAACCCTAATTCATGCTAGTTTTCAATGGTGAATTCAAGTAAAGAGAGAAATAAGAGAGAAGGAAGAGAGTTTATTTATGAGTTACGTTTAGATTAAAGAGGGTTGGGGGTATTTATATTGAGTCTTAAATCAACTTAATTAGACTCCCTTAACCCCTAATTAAGATACCTAACCCCCTAACTAATTAAATGAGACCAACTTAAATTATTCAAAAAACTAGACCCTCACATAAGATACCATGATCGATGGGCCGTCTGTGAGTCGACGATTCCTCACCCCTCCGTCCTGCACTGCGTTAATGAGTTTAGAGACTGTGCAGGTGAAGGACTTCCATGCATTGACTAAGTGTGAGACTACGGTGGCATCGATTCCCCATCGATCCATAGATGGACCGTAGCCTGCACCTCTCCACTGCGTCGATGAGTTCAAAGGCTGTGCTGGTGAAGGGACCTTCTCAACAAGTCTAAGTGTAGGAAGAAGATGGCATCGACGACCTATCGATCCACACATGGGTCGTCTTCTGTCCCGTCGATGCACACTCCCAGGCAGCGTTGCATCAAACTAAAAGGGTCCTCCTCAAGGATAATTGGTTAATCCTTGGAGAGTCGTACCCGGACGCTTCAAAAATGAAACAACTCAATCACATGTTATCTACCTTTTCATAAATTTTCGTACAGTTCTGACTCTTAAGAGTTAGTGAAATAGGCTAAGGCATACTAACACCCCTTTGAACCAACTTCTCGAACATCATGGACGTTCTTGGATATTTTGGTTCTTAAACATCCTAAATGAGCCATATTCATTAAAATGGACTTACAAATAGTACTTAAACCTTATGATACCTTTGTTAGAATTTACGACACGTCTTTGATTTTCGAGGTGTTACATCATGGTTGTTTGTATTGAGAATGAGCTTCAATGGAAAGATGTGAAGATTATATAGAGTAAAGTGAATTGAAATGACTGGTATGTGACCATCTATTTCATTTTGTACACGTTTTTTGTGCGATGGTCTAACTAGGCTCATGTGTGCTTTCCCTTTTGGGTATGGATCATTAGTGGTGGATCAGTTGTTTTGATCTTATGATGTTCTCTTGATTGAGTGCGATAATTTGGGAAGATGTTCAAATGACATGTGGTATGGTCTTTGAGTTGTTAAAGTATTTTAATTGTTCTACTTTTACCACTTTGATCATGAGAAATAATAGAAGAGATACCTTACGTATTGATTGTTGTCCAAAAATCTTGATTATAAGCTTGTCGTCAAGATCATGTATCGACTATGTGTGGTTGAATTTAGGGATTTGAATCTAATTTTACTATTTTTAAGACGTAATGTATAAATCAAGCATTTAGGATGTGTTAATGGATGGTTTGTTGGTTTGTATGTTTGGACATATCTCTCACGAGTATCTGATGTATAAGGATTGAAAAGTTTGTAACTTAATCTTACGGAAAATTTTGTTGTGGAATGGAGTTGTTGTTAAGAACTATGTTTGTTTGAGTATCATGAGAGCGTGGTTGTTGGTTTAGGTTCACATCTACTTATGGAGAGTCTTGATTTAGGATTTTATCATGGATATATGAGAAAGGATTCATCTTTATGTTTGTGTTAATTCCTTGATAGAATAATGCAGACATCTGTACAATCAACTTTGGTTGTTGTTGGGATTTGTTTTGTAGATCATTAGAGTTTATATACAACAATATTTATCACCCGAGTGATAAGATGACTTCATTTATGGACAGTAATAGATGATATGTAGGTAGTAAATTGGTTGGTTTGAGGTTGGAGATGTGAAAACCTTAGGGGGGTTATGAGATTTGGTAACAAGATCATGTGAGACAAATATCCTTAGTAAATCAAGTTTATAAATATTACATTACCTTTATTTTACCAAAGTCTTTCCTACTTGATCACTCGGGATGACTGGTGGTTAAAGGTATCTATTATAACTACCAGATCCGTCGTTACGGAAAAGTCAATGAAGAAAGAATTGGGGCATAAATAATTTTGGTAGTAACATGGAATTTCCAGACCTAGTCCAAATTTGGATGAAATCGGAGCCATAAGGTCTAAGGAAATTTAGTAATGAATGAGAGATCTAATTGTGAATTTTACGTGAGCGGATATATAAGACGATAAGGAACTCGTAGCACTATACAAAATCTAATTTGGACAAGTAGAACTCGCAAAAATGATATTTTTGTGAATGAGTACATTCTGTCATTGTCGAGGCCGTTGTACGGTGCCGCTGTAGCGGAATCGGTCTGCTGGAGCGGGAGATATGCAACTTAAAGTCACTAATAAACCCTAAAATGATCCTATTTGATATTCTTTGACTTTAGGGCTTAGGAGCGACCCCAGAAAAGTTCTTAACAGTTTTCGACAAGTTCTTTATAGTATTCAACATTTTTGAGGCTAAAGGTATAATTACCTACCCGAATTTGTTTTTTAATCGATAGAATCTATTTTATTGGGTTATTATCGATTGGGAATTGTGTTGATCTAAAAATTATTGTGGAAAAATCCCTTATTTGGGAATTCGGATCTTGGCTTTGGTCTAGGGTTATTGAGTTTGTTATAATCTAAATAATTAGAAGTTTGATTATTAATCCTTGTGTATAATTGTTGTAGACCTAGAACAAGCAGATGAGTCCAAAAAGGGATGATTCAAGTGCCTTAGGTGATTCAATCTTGGATTCGAGGTAGGTATTGGTTGTGATTTCATGTTGGTGGAATATAAGTTTGTAATTGCTTCATTATAATGCATGTATGCATATGAATAATTCATTATTGATCACCCTAATCATAAATAAGGATAATTGAAAAATTGTATGCCATGAATCACCTCATGTTGTATGATCTTGATGATGTACTTGTGTTTGTGACTGTGGTGTGTGATTTGAGATTGGATTGCAAAATTTTAGCAAAATTACTTGGATTGGTTGCAATATTCTGACATAACTTGGTGTCACGTTCCAACGTCAAGGGGCACAACTGGCTCCTATGACAAAAATTAGGCCCGAGTCGACCCTGCTGAACCATTTGCTATTAGGCACGTAAGCCACATGCAATTAAGGAAAAAACAAGTATATAGTGGCTTAAAATCAAGCCCTCGGCCCGCAAGTCACCTGTTAACAGATCTATAAACTAAACAACTACTACAAAGAGTTCATACAAATAAATAAGCAACTAGTACAAAAGTCCTGATTAAGCTATTGAGGTGACCATGATATCTATAACAAAACATAAAACATGTATATATCAAGATAATACACAAACAACTCTCAAGCTTTAGCAAACCAACAAACTAGGTCAACATGACCATAAATTAACTATACACCACACACAGTAGTCTGCAAGACCCTATGAGTAGAAAAGATTGGCGGGATAGGCCCCAAACTACCCTTAAAGATATATACAACAAACGCTAACAAACATCGCAACACTTGAAGCTCCGGATGAAATGGGCTGGCCAGTCAAATAAATGTCAATCCTGATGCTGAGGAGTTTTATTGGGTCCTTTGTCGGGACCTTCATGCATGAATGAAGCGCTTTACGCAATGTGTGGCCAGTACAAAAAATTGTACATAGTATGAAAGGCTATAGACTAAATTACTAAGTATCATAATATAGCAAAAGCAATCGCGAAAGGAAATCAAAATTTAGATAAGCATGCTAACCTACTACTGAATCTAAAAATATTATCAGACAACAACTAACCAAGCCCCAATAATCTTTGTAGGTAAAAACAATATACTATCTACCTAGGCCCTCATAAGCCCAAAAAGGGGCAAACTAATCTACATACCCCTACAAATATCCCCTTGTCTTTGTAAGAAGACACATAGTAATTTTTTGTCAACAATATAGACCCGTAGGAAGTGCATAGACCTTTTAAGAAACATCATATCTCTGTGGGCTGCACATAGCCGTCCTTTGAATCAACATAGCCCTATAAGCAACACATAGCCTTTTTTGGCGTCATAATAGCCCCGTATGCAACATGTAACATTCTTTGGCATCAATATAGCCCCGTGGGCAAGACATAACCCTTATTGTAAAGAACATAGTCCTATGAGACAACATCATAGCCCCATAATAAGTTCATATCTCAACAACTAACCACAATATCCCCAAGGGAGACAACAAAAAATTTAATATGCTAAAAGCGAGCAATTTAGCTATAAACAATATATATGGATAATCTCCAAGTCACTCCTAACTTAGGGTCGTTGTTTAAAGATTGTGTGTCTTTCCATAAAATGAGGGTATATAACCACTCCACAATCCAATCACTCAAAATTACATCTCTAAGATCACGAATATCAACTACCCTATGATATTGGTCCCAAGCTCTAAGTAACCATGTCGAACAAAGGGACTATCCTTAACATACCTTTATATTTAAAATTTAAGGTTAAAATACCTCTCTCCTCACCACTACAAAACTAAGAAAAATGTAAAATCAATCAGTTATTAAGGATAAAAAAATTATTATGATAATTTGACAATCGATATGGATTTCTATCGTAAACTACAATCCAAGACTCAAACTATTAGTAAAATGATAAAAAGTGATTCCTACCTTTCTTTAAAAAACCAAAAAACTTGAATACAATAACTCCAGTAAAAATAACCCTACTTCCAAAACCTCCATAGAGAAAACCTTTAAATTCATCGTGAGAATTATGCCAAAATGATGAGGTCGCGACGTAATATTATGATTTTTGTGGGTTTCTTACGAGTTGTAGTTAAGAATAATGAGGAGATGCTAGCTTTTAAGCTTCCACCGACAAAGGGAACCCACTTCATGTTCCTACTTGTGCAGTCTCGCATAAATGCGAATATATCTCTATTATAAAGTTTTATGAACAAAGGTTTTTATTCATTGGAAAATATACACGTAGTTCTTCGATTTGATGGGTCGTTAGACCCATAACACATTATAGATTGGGATAAAATGTCTGAGACATTTGACTCAAATTTCAGAGGAATGTTTATAAAGGAACTTACAGTAACTTTTGCCAACTTTTATTTTGTGAATTACCTAATTTAAAACATTGAGATACAACCATTGGACACCTGAAAATAAGACATACTACATAATTCTTAATTTATTACTAACCCTTTTTGTCTTTCCACGAATGTATGAGTTAATTTAGACAGTTCTAAAAGTTAGGATGTTATATCCTTCCCCCCGTGGAAAAATTTATCCTTGAATAAAAAAGTATGAGTCATACGGTTAAGTCCTTAGGAGTTCAAAAAATTAAATAGAATATCCTTTGTAAATGTGACTATCCATGAAGATGAAATGCAGAATTTCTAACCTAGGAGTATCAGATGATGACTTAAGTAGCTATGTTCTATAGCTCTGCAAAAACAGTGCGAGAAAATAAACAACAACAATAATAATCAACCATATAAAAAATCAGCTTGGTATCTAACCTCACTCCACTAATATAACCTGATATGCCATCACCCTGGGGTGTGAAACATGTGAGGATATTTGAACCTCATGCCATCCTCAGCTTCCCAGGCGACCTCTTCTCTATTCTTTTTTTCATAATACTTTAATAGAAGCCACCTCTTCGGTCCTTAATTTATGGACCTGCCGATCTAATATGGAAATGGGGGTTTCCTCGTAGGACAACTTCTTTGTGATATGAACATCCTCAACCAGGACAACCCGACAATGGTATCCTAGTCACTTCCATAGCATCTATACATGGAAAACTGGATGAATAGATTCTATCCCTGAAAACAATTCTAATTCATAAGCCACTCGTCCAACCCTCCGAAGGATCCGACAAAGACTATTGAATGTTGGACTAATCTTCCCTTTATTGAAAAATCTCATGACACCTTTCATAGGTGACACTTTTTTTAAAATATCCAATTACTCTAATTCCCTTCATCTTACATCTTAATATGAGTTCAGTCGGCATTGAGTTGTTAGCAAACTCTCTCGAATAACCTTAACCTGGTCCACTGTCTACTATACTATGTCGGGTCCAATAAACTTCACCTAACTCGAACCAACTAATGAGGGACCTGCATTTTTTCCCATACAAAGCCTTATAATGTGTCATCTTGATGCTTGAATGATAACTATTATTGTATGCACACTCAATAAGAGGAAAGTGGTCATCCCAACTTCCCTGAAGTCTATCACGCACTCCCGTAATATATCCTTTAGTTTCAAAAATTTTTGCTTAGCCTAGCCATCCATCTGAGGGTTTAAGGTTGTACTAAGATTAATCTGTGTCCCCCGTCCTTTTTGGAAGGACTTCCAAAAAATGGCGGGAAATTGTGCTCCTCTATTAGAGATAATAGATACTTGATGGTGTGTAGCCTAACAATCTCTCAAATATAGAGCCCTGCATAGTCTTCGGCTGTAAAAGTATCCATGATTGGTAATAAATGGGCTGATTTTGTTAGTCTATCATTAATTACCCAAATAGAGTCAAACTTGCAATAATATCGGGGTAACCCTTTAGTAAATCCATATTAATTGCTGCTAACTTCCACATATGATTGTCTATCTTCTGAACTAGCCAACCGGGCTTTTGGTGCCCAACCGTTAGTTATTGGCAGTTCAGACACTAGGGCACAAACTCAACAACATTCTTTTCATCCCGTTCCACCAATAGACTCCCTCATATCATGGTATATCTTTTCACGCTTTCTCAACTGCCTTGAAACATATGTGATAACCTTACATTTTTGCATTATAACACATCCCAACCCAACACATGATGCATCACAGTACATGGCATAGCATTTTGAACCCTCTAGAAAGGCTATAATTGGTGCTGATATAACTTGTCCTCTAGCTCCAGGAAACTATAATCGCAAGCCTAATTCCAATTGATCTTAGTTGCATTTTGAGTTAGCTTCATTAATAGTGATTAAAGTGAAGAAAACCCCTCTACAAACCTTCTGTGTAACCCAACTAACCCTATGAAACGATGAACCTCGGCGAGAGTCATTAGTTTGGCCAAATTCTTTACGTCTAAAATCTTGTGTGTATAAACCACAGTGCCTGCATTTGATACAATATGGTCGAAGAAAGCTAAAAAGTCAAACCATAACTCACGCTTTGATAACTTTTCATAAAGTTCTAAGTCTGGAAGAACCTGAAGCACTACTCGTAGATGATTTTATGCTCACCCTTTGAACGTGAATACACCAAAATATCATCAATAAATACAATCACAAACAAGTTTAGATACATCGTTAATATACTAATCATCAGGTCCATGAACACTGTTGGGGAATTAGTTAATCCAAATTTCATTACCAAGAACTCAAAGTTGCCACATCTTGTTGCAAAAGCTATTTTTGGAACGTTTTTCTCCCAAACTCGTATATGGTGGTACCTTGATCTTAAATCAATCTTTGAGAAGCACTCGACATCTTGTAATTAATCAAACAAGTCATCGACCTCGGAAGGGGATAGTTTTATTTATAATTTCCTTAATCAACTGTTGGTAATCTATACACATTCTCAGTGAGCCATCTTTCTTCTTTATGAATAACTATGGTGCACCCCATGGTGAAGCACTAGGCCTAATAACGACATTATCTAACAAGTATTTTTGTTGATCCTTCAACTCCTTTAGCTCAACAGAATCCATTCTATAAAAAGGTATTGATATGGGTTGTGTACCTGGTTGGATATCGATTGAAAGAACAATTTCTCATTTTAGGGATACCATCAAGCTCGTTTGGAAATACATCTAGAAATACATTGACTCTCGGAATAAAATGAATAACCATTTATTATGTGTATAATTCATGAACGTGAACAAGATGATAAATACAACCCTAAGTAATCATCCTTCTAACCTTCTACCTTTTGCCGTTGTTGTATCACCTTTCCATTCTCGAAATGCCTCTTCTAGAAAGTAGAATCTAAAAATCTTTGTCTGTCACTCAACATTAGCATAACAAGACGCTAACTAGTCCATACCGATAATGATATCAAAATTGAATGTCAATAATATCTGCCATGAAACCTTGATAGAGTCTCTTGGAAACAATATACTCACCAAGTGGTGTAGATATAACAATGGTTTGATCTAGTGACTCTGCTACTATGCGTAACTTCTCTGCAATGACTGGAGTAACCTAAGAAAGAGAAGATCCAATATCTATCAATGCATAAAACAATGGGAGACAACAATCAATTTACCTGTCAGAACATCAGTGATGACTCTAAGTCAAGTCGATCGACTAATGAATATGTACTATTCGGTAAACTACTAGAAGTAGATGCTCCCTCTCTGCCTCTTCCTCTACCGCTAAAGTCTGGGTTCCACACCTTACAGACTGTGCTGATGAGGAGGAACTTACTACTGGCCTAGTCTAATGACCAATACACCCTGACTATGTTCAGACAGTTCCTACACCCATGCCCTTTTTATCTACAAGAATAACAACCTGCGGAAACCTGCCCGAACCTCTCCAAATACATCCTATCAAAAGTAGCGTAAAGTGATGGTGCCTGAACCACTCTAGTGCTAATTCTTAAGCTCGTGAAACCTCAGAGGGAACTTACTGTCCTTCACGATAAAATATACTACCCTGGAACAACTTTGGTAGAGGTCTAGGTGGTCTACTAGAATATCTGGGTCTAGGACTATAATGAAAATCTCACGATGAATAAGCAGGCCTAGCCTTGGCTTTTTTTTAATTTCTCCCTCACGACTGTCTCACTCACATATTGTAGCTATTACCGATCCTCTATACCTTGTGCAAATGACTGAATTCACGAGATATCCATATTATCATTTAATTGAGTTGAAGAACAAACATCAATGTTGTTTAAGTTAGACCCTCCCATAAATCTAAGAACCCTATCATGCATCGTATAAACAAATGCTGGCGCACATTTAGACAATGAATGAAACCTCAGTTATTACTCTTAGACTCTCATGTTGCCTTGTTGGAGGTTCAGAAACTGGTTTAGCTGGCCATCCTTAATCTCCCGAGGCAAATATTAGTCTATGAAAGCTTTTATAAAATTATCCCAAGTGGGTTGAGATGAATATTTTCCCCTAGACCTCTCCCAACTGCCGTACCACAATACTGCTACATAAGGAAATTAAAATGCTGCTTACTTACTGATACAATCGCTGAAACATGCATGAATCTAAAGATTCTATGAAGCTGATCAACAAAGTGCTAAGGGTCCTGTCTATGATCTGTCCCTTTAAATTATAGAGGATTCAAGGCATGAAATTCATAAATTCTGGATCTTCCAAGCCCTTCAGAAGGTGTAACAACAATTGGGAACCTACTAACTGTGCTAACATACGTACTGCACTCTTGAAATCCTTGTCAGATGGAAGTGGATGAACTGGAGGTGGTACAGCTGGTGGAGACAAAAGTCATTTATCGCTTGGAGGATCTTGAAGCGGTTGAGAAGCTATTGGGGGCTAAGAAGATGTCTCCTCATGGGTCTCACATTGGGATACCTCCAGATGTTGTACCTTGTCGATACACTCGCCTGCAACTGTATCTACCCTGACTAGTTGGGGTCTTCCTTGTGTCACCCATCTCTATGTGCATACAACTATAAACCATAAGCCAAAAACGTCAACCCTTAAGACACTTCTCTTTAGAACGAGGTGAGGAAAAGACAGATAGTCATTCTAACACACCCATTGAATTCTTGTCTATCAAATGTGGTGCACAACATATTAATAAATAGGACTCTACTAGACAGGGATGGTAAACCCCCTAGGATACGACGTTGCAATGATACCAAGTTTTCAAGCCCATAAGTCAATGGGCGCAACTGGATCCTAATGCAAAAAATTAGGCCCGAACCGACTTTGCGGAACTATTTGCTACTACTGCATGGAAGCCACATGCAATCAAGAAAAACAAAAAAGTATGTCTTGGCATTAAAATTAAGCCTTCGGCCTGAAAGGGCGTTAATAACATATCTATAAAAGAAACAACTACTCCCAAGAGATCATATAAGTAAATATCTAATAAGGACAAAATTTCGGATTTGGCCGTCGAGGCTACCTTGATATCTATACCAAAACATAAAACATGCATATATCAAGACAATACAAAAAATTGCTCACAAATTTTAGCAAACCAATTAACTAGATCCGCAGGGCATTAACGTTCCTATACACCCAACACATATGTTTGCAAGCCTCTAAGAGTACAATAGATTAGCGGGACAAGGCACAAACCTACCCATAAAGATATTTACAACAAAAGCTAACAAACCTCGCATCTCATGAAACTCTAAAGGAAAGAGTCTAGTCAATAAGATAAATGTCAATCCTGTTGCTGAGGAGGTCTATTGGGTTATCTCTCAGGACATGCATGCATGAATGCAGCTCCACGAGACAATAGAGCGTCAGTACAAAATAATGTACCGAGTATAAAAGGCTATAGACTAAATGAGCAAGTATCATAATATACGAAAAGGAATCATTTAAGGAAATAAAAATTTAGATAAGCATGATAACCAACTATTGAATAAAAAAAACACTATCAAACAATAACCTAACTAAGTCCTCATAAGCTCGGTAGGTACAAACAATATACCACCTACCTGGCCCCTATAAGCCCGGAAGGTTCCAACAAATCTACATACCCTTACTAGTAGCCCATTGTATTTGTAAGAAGTCACATACTGATTTTTGGCAACGATATAGCCCCGTGGGCAGCACATAAACCTCTTAGCAAACATCATAGCTCTGTGGGCTGCACATAGAACTCCTTCGTGTCAAAATCTTCCCATAGGCAACACATAACATTATTCGGAATCAATATAACCCCATGGGCAACACATAGTACTCATTGGCAATAACATAGTCCTATTAGAGAACATCATATCCACCATAGGTAGATCATAGGTTAACAATTAACCACAACAGCCCCAAGGGTCACAACAAACAATCAAATAGGCTAAAGGCGAGCAATTCAACTATAAACTATATATATGAAAATCTCCATGTCATTCCTAACTTCAATTCATTTTTAACACAATGTGAGTCCTAAAATGAGGATATATAACAACTCCATCATCCAACCACTAACAATTACATCTATAAGATCAACAACGTAAACTACCCTATGATACCACTACCAAGCTCTAAGTAAACATGTCAAAGAAAGGGAATAACTTTGATATACCTTTCAATATATAATTTAATATGAAACTACCTCTGTCCACCCCACTACACCACAAAATAAAAGATAAAATCAATCAGTAATTAAGGATAGGAAAATTACGATGACGATGCACAATCGATATAGATTCATATCGTAAACTACAACCCAAGACCCAAAGTATTTGTAAGCTGATAAAATGTGATTCCTACCTTTTTTAAACAAACAGAACACTTGAATACAATAACTCCACTGAAAATAATCCTTCTACCACAACCTCCAAGGTGCTACACCACTCAATTCACCATGAAAATTACACCAAAATGACGAGCTCGCGACATAGTGCAATTCTTTATAAGGAGCCATGAAGATATTGTATGCGTCTAAAGTTTCAATATTAAATACATCAAACAGGAAAGGAAAATACCAAGCAATTAACAACATTTGTATTTGAATTATGCGAAGGTTACAATTTTTATAAAAATATTTAATAAAACATATGTTTTCCCCTTATTCTTCTCTTTGATGATGTTCTTGATTTGATGGAATACTTACGGTTAACTTTTGAAGCAAAGACTTCTTTGTACCTACGACTCAACTTTTGTAGAAAATACTTCTTTTTACTTGTTGATCAACACTTGGAGCAAAGATTTCTTTGTATATGGAAGACAAGCAGATCACCACTAAACAACAAGGATTTTCTATGCGTGTTTCGTTTTTTTTCTTTTGGTCGTATGAAATCTTTATATAGGCTTGAGCTAGGGTTTTAGGGTATATTCGTCCATGCAATTTTGATCTTTGGGCTTGAAGAACATGAGTTGGGCTCGTCTCGTCAACTTAATGAACTGACCCAAATGTAATTTGGACTTGACTTAATTAATATAGTTTTGACTTAAATATTAATATGACTTCACTAACCAATAATTTAACTTGGTCAACATATCATGAATTTAAGATTAAATCCAAATTTAGTATGGATTTATAAATAAAATTTCACTGTCTACAAATGTCCCCTTATTTGAGGCTTGTTGTGGTGTCCAACCTTAAAGATAAGGCTTGAAGCAATAGTAATTTTTTATGCAGTCTTTCAAAACATTCCATATTTGATTTTCCCATAATTTGATTCGAATGGAATATTCCATAACTTGATTCTTATAGAAACTTACCATAATTTGGTTCCAACGAAAACATACGATAATTTTATTTTCAATATTAAACTGTCATATTTAATAGGAACACAGTTTATGCACTTTTTATTTCTATTTATCGTGCTCTTACAATGAAAAAGTGCCAATGTGAAGCATACGAAACTCAATTTTCATCACTTTTTTTCAGCACAACACACATGTAGTATAAAGTTCATAACTTGTTGAAGAAACATCTAAATCATAATCCATTTGATTTTCCAAAAATAAGACTCAGAGGGATACGACATATCCGATATTCAAAATCAAAACACTTCTTAATGGCGGGAATTGGTTTTTGAACTTTGATCAAATATAACTTCGTTTGTCATAACTCTATGCAGTCCCACCAAAATGTCTCTATCTTTGTGTAGGATATTCTAAATGACAAGTGACTTGTTTCTATACAACTAAACATCAAATTCTACAACACATACAAAAATCAAGGTAATTATCATTATGTATTGATGAGAATTATTTTTCTAAGTTGGTCTTCAATTCTTTCATTATTGTTTTACAGATTCATTGAGTCTCACCAAAAAGTTTGCATCTTGGCGTAGGATATATCGAATGGAGAAAGACTTTATTCTATAGAAAATAAATCTTAAGTTTTTATTAGCTTACTTGTCTACATCTTTATGGAAGATCCGCATATTGATTTCCATATTAATTTGGAATATTTTTTGTCATCTACATGGAGAGACAACATAAAACTCTGAAACAAATTGGATCATATTCATCACGACGATCCCGAATGCATATGCCATAATTTTCACCATGCCGATTTAAAGCTTTGTGCAATTGGCATTGTGAGATACATCATTCATTATGACAGGCGCGAGAGCGTACGCCATAAGATTCAGCATGAAAATTTGAAGCTTCACACAATTGGCACCGTGATACACATCATTCATCATGAAGAGCGCGAGAGCCTATGCCATAATTTTCACCGTGCTAATTTGAAGCCTCATGAAATTGGCACCAAGAGACACATCATTGATCATGACGAGCACGGGAGCATATGCCATAATTTTAACCACGCCAATTCTAAGATTCAAGCAATTAGCTCTGTGATATACATTATTCATTATGACGAGCACGAGAGCATATGTCATACTTTTCATCATGCCAATTTGAAGCTTCGTGTAATTGGCACTATGAGACACATCACTTTTCCTTTTTTTTTGCAGGTTTACAATGGACTGCAAAAAGTCTTAGCATCATAACAAAAGAATGTGAGGTGTAATCCATAATTTGCGAGGAAGCATTTAGTGTAATTTTTTCCTTAGTGATTGTGGCTTTGGTTGAGATAAACCACACTTAATGCATCTTCTTTCGAAGCTGATGATTTGGCGACAAACAACACTTGTTATATTTTCTTTATTGATTGCGGCTTTAATAACAAACTACACTTAGTTCATATTCTTCTACAATCACATTTTTGATGCCAAACCACAAATGAGGCATCTTCTTTTGCAGTTTTGAATTTGACGACGAACCATATTTTATGCATCTTGTTTTGCAGTACCGACTTTGATGAAGAACACATAGTGAATCTTCTTTTGTAGTTGTGACTTTGATGAAGAACAACACGTTAAAAATCTTCTTCTGTAGTTGAAGTTTGGAAATGAATCACATTTTGTGTCTCTTCATTTGTAATTTTGGTTTTGTCGAGAAAGAGATTTTTCTGCAATTTTTCCTAGTTCTTGAGGGAAACTACCTGTCACATGATCAAAATCATAAATGAAACTTCATAAAATGCTTCATGTGAAAAATAAAGTCTCACTTAAAGGGATGATGTTTGTTGAATAGATAATGCTAACTTGATAAAGACATCCACAACGAGTTGACAAATCACTTCTTGAAGTTGTATTATTCTTCTACTCAAACTTTTTGAACATGATGATATGTTCGTTTTATTTTAACACTTTCTTATGATTGTTGATGTAAAAAAACTCTTTCAACTTTGAAACAATAAAATATATTTACTTTGCACTTCAATGCAAATCATGCAAGTTTGTTTTTGTCTAAGCCATATATTTCAAAGTTTTCAATCAATTGATTTTTTGGATCATATAGATCTAAAGTTAGGAGGGACAAAAGTAACAACTTGAAGATTTAACTCATTTTCATGGAGCTTTTGTGATTTGAAGACTTGGCTCGCATTTGAAGAGCTTCAAAACATAGCTTGCATTTCAAGAGCTTCAAAACTTTAGAGTAAGCTTAAATTGGAAGATTTTCATGACATGTATTTGAGACTCGTGCACTAAGAAGTATTTTGATTTGATGATTTCGATTGAATTTGATGATCTTTGTAGGTTCAAGAGTATTTTATGAATTTTATGACGTGTACTATAAGCTCGTGCGTCGAGGAGTACTTTTATTTGAAGTTTTTTCTTGAATTTGAAGATCTTTAAGACATGAATATTCTTGTCATATTGGAGAAACTTCTTGACTTTAAAACATAGTTCGAGTTTGATGTGCTTCATCACACATTTTTTTTACTTTTACGTCGATGAACTTTTTTATTTGAATATTTTGCTCGAATATGATGACCTTTGAAACTTGAAGATTTTGCTCGAAATTGAGAAACCTTGTGAATTGAAGAGATAGCTTGAACTTAGTGATCTTCACGACATGAAAATTTACCTTGGACTTGATGAGTTTTACGCTATGAAGTCTTGACTTGAATAAAATGAGTTTCATGATATGCATTTTAGGCTCGTGCATCTATGAGAGAAGCATTATGATTTGTAGTTTAGTCATGTATATCAAGGAGAATTATGATTTGCAGTTTAGGATCATACATCGAAAGAGCATGAGATCTTAAATAGACTTTTCAATTTTGGTTTCAAAGGAAAACTTGTTTACATTCTCAATGTCAATTATAATTTCTTTGTAAGTTTCAAAGTTGGCCAACTCTTGTTCTCCATTTGAAGTCATACTTTGTTCCATATCATGAGCTCGAGTTGCTAGTTCTTTAAATGTTTTAGGCTTTATGACTTGAAATATGTAACAAAGATCCCAATGCATACTTTTGATGCATATTGTCGACCTAGATGTTTCCTAAAATGATCTTTGCAGTTGAGGCTCAAACTTTTCCAATGATTTATGAAGTCAATAACTTGTTCATCATTTCTTTAACATGTATTTTAAATCTCTATCATGCTCACAACACGCCTTGCGCTATAGAAACGATTGAGGAGTTCGTGTTTCATTGGTTTCAAACTATCAATGAAAGAAGACTCATGGTCCGTCTACCAATTGAAAGCATTGACCTTAAGGGAGCGGAAAAATTATTTGACCAGGTAATCTCTGTATGTTCCAACATTATTTTAGGTTTAAATGAAGTGTGATATGTGTTGTATTGGATTTCCATTGCCGTCGA
Organism: Solanum lycopersicum; assembly: GCF_036512215.1. NCBI lineage: Eukaryota > Viridiplantae > Streptophyta > Magnoliopsida > Solanales > Solanaceae > Solanum > Solanum lycopersicum. The sequence continues at coordinate 39,773,717 of NC_090811.1, read as the reverse complement.
ATTGCTATAACTTAGGAGGTTCATATCTTGCATGTATTTTTAAGTCATTAATTATTTAGAAATACGAGTTTAAATATGTGAGAGAAGACTTAGATGTGGACTCAAAATTATATTTGATTGTCTCTTGAAATTCTTCAATTTGTCAACATGAATCAGACCTTCGGCAGACAGTTGAAACTACTTCATGATTGTTTCTTGTTTTGCGAAGGATTGTATTTTTTCCCGAGTTTCATGAGTATTTTCACATAATTGTGTGGACTCTCTTTTCTCCATATTATCCATCATGTTCATCAACTTGGTAATTTGGACGTCTTAACCTTTGATATGGTTTGATGGGATTTCAAATGCTTATGTCAAAATTTGCAAGTTTTTCTTCTATTGTAGATGTTTCAACCACCATCATGTGCATTATAATCGTAGTTGATGGATAATAACATTGATGTTCCCAAACGTGAGATACAAGCATGTTATGTGGGGTAGATGTCGTGCTTAATACATCATTATCGGCTAAAGTGAAAGGTTTCTTGGATGTAGATAGGCTAAATTTGACAAGAAGCCTCTTGACCATTTTGGGAAAGTCTTTTTTTGGAGCTTATGTAGGAGACTTCACATGTTTTGGAGACAAGCCAAAGACAATAGCAAATTCAGACGACATTTGTAAGGCTTGTTTTCCTGGCAATTTGTCTTTATTGCTTGTGATAGGTCCCATGTTTTTTGTAGTAACCTCAAGGGTGTTTTCAACAACAATGCAGAATTTGGATCCATCAGTTTTTAAAGAAGCAGATACGAATTCAGATGTAGATGTATATTTCAATGCAAATGCGGATACTGATGTAGATCCAAATTTGGATGTAGATGCAAATGTGAATACGGATGTAGATCAAGACTTAGGTGTAGATGCATATTTCAAGTTGATCTTCTTGGAAGCCATCTGAGTGTTTTTGATCATTGATTTTTGAAGAGAATAGATGAGAGGTAAATATTGTCCCAGTGGGCGTGCCAATTTTTATGCACCTGAAGTTTTAATCTTGAAATACATCAAATAGGAAAAATATAGCTAGCAAACAACAATATCTGTATTTGAGTTTATGCGAAAGCTACAATCTTTACAAAAATCCTTAAGAAAATATATGTAATCCCCTGATTCTTCTTTTCAATGATGTTCTCGATTTGAGGTAATACTTGCAGGTCAACTATTGGAGCGAAGACTTCTTTATACTTGCGGCTCAACACTTTTAACAAAGATCTCTTTTTATGTGGAAGTCTTGCAGATCACCATTAAAGAACAAGGATTATCTATGTTTTTTTTGTCTTATGACATCATTATATAGGCTTGGGCTAGGCTTTTAGGGGTATTTTAGTCCAAGCAATTTTGATCCTTCGTCATGAAGAACATGAGTTGGGCTCGTCTCATAAACTTAATGAACTGCCCCAAATGTAATCTGGACTTGATTTAAGTCATATAATTTTGAATTAAATAGTAATCTAACTTTATAGCCAATAATTTTACTTAGCCAACATATCATGAGTTTAAGATCAAAATCAAATTTATCATGGATTTATCAATAGAATTTCAGTGTCTAACAGAGATCACAAATACACAAGGATTGTTTGAAGAGTAATTCTCTAATTTGCATGGGTTTCTTACAAGTTGGAATGATTAAAAATGAAGAAGATGATATCTTACAAGCTTCCACCAACTCAGAGGAACCACCTCATGTATCTGCTTTTCCAATCTTGTGCAAATGTAAATATCTCTTTATTCTGAAGTCATATGAACAAACTGTTTGATATGTTGTTTGACTCATAGACCTTGGTCGTGGGACCCATAAATCATTATGGATTACGAGAAAACGTTCGATACATTTGACTTAATTTTTTTTGATGAAATGTTTAAAAAGGAACTTACAACAAGTTTCACCAACTTTTATTTTGCAACTTGTCTTACTTGAAACCTTGAGTTACAACCCTTGGACACTTCAAACAATGACATACCACATCATTCTTAATTTATTACTCACCCTATTTTTTTTCCATGAAGCAAGAAGTTAATTTTGATATTTTAAAAAGTCGAGGTGTTACACTTTGGATCAGATTCCCACATTCCCGCAAGCTAGCTTTGGATTGATTGCCACCTTTCGTCATCAATAGGAATTGGATTGCCACGTTCCAACAAGCTAACAGTTTGGGTTTGAGTTCCATGAGAGGACCATTGACTTTTAATGCATTGACTTATTGTTATGAACATGATTATGGACCATGAGTTATGACTTGTCAAAGAGTTATACTTAGTATGAATTGCCGAATGGGACTTCATTCATGCATTGTCGCAATGGACTTTAAGATTGTTGTGGTTTGTTTCTCTTATGCTAGAAATATTGTGCCAAAAAATGTTTTTTATATTTGGTATGTTACATGATTATATTGTTTTAATTTCTTATAAATGTTTCACTTATTAAGTTAGTTGTGTGGTCCTACCAGTACAATATGTACTTATTCTGCAATAATTCTGATTTTTGTCGAGTACAGAGCAACTTTTGGCAGCTATTGACAGACCTCATTTAGAAGATCAGTGACAGTTTGAATTCAATGGTCAGGTAGTTCTTCCGGGCTTTCTTGAGTTCTCTTTTGTTTAAGTCCACTCTTTTCAAACTCATACTATTGTTAAGGTATTGTTTAGTTTTTGGGGTTTTACCTTTTGTACATAGACTTGTCGTTAGTAGAGTTATTGTACAATGACTATCAGGTTCTAGGCGTAATTTCTGCATTGTTTTAGTTTATTTAACTTTCTTTCTTAGCTTAAATACCATAGTTTAGATTATTAGCTTTAGTTTGATGGAGTAGTGGTTCTCCCACCACAGGGTTAGGGTGGGTGTCAATTACGACGAGTTGGTCCATGACACATGTATTATTGAGGATCGCTCCACCTATGGCTGCCATAATTTTCGTTCTTTGGTTTCATCCAGTATTTCCTCCTACGGTAATCCAAAGTATTGAGGATTCCGAAATTTTGCAGCGTTGTACTTGTCTATTGAATCATATCTTATATACAATTGATGTCCATTTATACTTCTCAAGTAGATGCACAATAGTTTCATGTTCCTCCTCTGAGTTAGAAACCTTTCTTTGAAAAATAACCACACTATAAATCTATGTTTTGGTAGAGTCAACGACGTCTAGATGAGTCCGACATTTCTTATTTGTTGCTTGTGGCCTATAATTGCTATGTAACTTTACGTGATAAATAGATGTTAGATTTTGTCTACTTGTATTCATTTTGTGTATACTAGCCCTGCGTTTGAACTTTGATTGCATTTATTTTCTTCCACTACCAGCTACAATGTAATGGTGCCTTGTGAGTCCATATATATATATATATATACATACACACACACATACACACACATATAGACCTATTTGACCCATGGTGACTCTTTATTTTCTATGATTTGCCATACCAATTGACCCACTGAAGTAATATTTCAGTTGCCGCGTTTTCTCTTTTGAAAGCCAACTTTATCCCATGACACCAAAACTATCTCACTCTTATTAGCACTACTACAACAGGAAATTACTCATATCTTATCCACTTCATTGAGAATGCTTTGGGGTAATATCAACACTTGTAGTCTACCATCATAGGTTCGATGCGTATAACAGTCAAAATTTTCCTTATTGTTTCCTCTTTGTGTAAATTTTCCTTATTGTTTCCTTTTTGGCTCAAATACTTCTAAATAAATTTATTACCTTAGTTTATATATGGTAAAATAATTTTTAACATTATTTAATAGGTGATACTCTAGTCTAGGTCTTTGGATTTCTCAGGTATAACAAGAAACTAGTGCCCAAGCATAGGCCGTTACTCAGAGTGTTGTCACCACTACAGATATAGAGACTGCATAGACAAGATCTTTTATTCACCTCACTCTATCTTACTTATATTTTACTTTTTGATACTATTACTTGCATTTGAGGACAATTTGCTCTTGTTTTTTGTGGGGTGAGACCCACCTTGTTTTGCTTCTGTGAATATTTGTGTTCTAGCAATATATATAAATTGGGTTGTATGTTTAAATTGTGTTTTTAATGCTGCTTTGCAATTTTTTGAGATTATGGATCTTTTTTTGTTAAATTGCGAATTAATTTTTACCCTTTCAAAAAAAATCATTTTCAAATTGTTTTGCCACCTCTTTTGTTGAAAGTGGTTGTTCTTTTACAAATTCAAATCTCTATTTCGATCAATACCGATTACTTGATAGTAATATCAACTGAACAAACATGAATCTATGTCTAATACAAGGATAAATGAAGTTACATTGACAATGTGTATACTCGGTACATCTCAGTGTGATTAGCCATTTATCGAATTTATTCTATTGTAATGACCGTAGTGCACTAGCAAAAGTGTGTATTCTTATTTGGCTTAGGTGTCAATGTCTTGTGTGATGAGATTACTTTTAACCTTGCATGAATTAACCTAGAACTTGCCTAGTTATTCTTATTGATTTAGAAAGGCATCCTCTTAAGATTATCTTAGGCAATTTTATAATTGTAAGCCAATTGAGGCATATAACTCTTTTTTGGCCTACCCATGACTGTGTGAAACTCTTTTGAAAACACTTTAAGCCTTACATGTCTTTGGAAGAACCTTGATGAAACCTAAACCTTACATGATCCATCACCATGATCCTCTTGATTTGTTGTTTAAAGTTAATAGATAACTTAGGCCAAAAGCCTAAGTTGGGGATGTGGTTAAAAGGAGAAGGACAAGTAAAGAAATGAAAGAAAAGTCTTTCTTAACCCATGGTGGTGCAGAAAAATGGAAACCTTCTATATAAAAGAAGTACAAAGGAAAGAAAACTAAAAAGAGAAGAAAAGAATGAAAAAATAAAATTTTTGGAATAAAAGACAAAAGAAATTGGGTTTTCACGTAATCCATGGTGGTGAAAAAAAAGATGACTTCGAAGCACTTGTAAAAGAATTGATAAAAGGGAGGGAATGAAATGTCTTGAGAATAACAAATCTCATGAGAAAAATCCACTGAGCCTAAATGAACATACCTTTGCACTAAGCCTCGTTACAAGCCTTAGAATGAGGTTTTTGATAGTGAGTGATCCAAAATGAAGATCGATTGGAAAATAAGGGCAAACCTATGAGTGAAAACATGCATTATGTTCCTATTTTATGAATGCTAGCGTTGCATGTGATTCGTAATCTTAAATTAATTAATTCTTGTGTGTGAATATGGAATAATTCTTTGTGTGAGGGCATGTAGATACTTTTGTTGAGCTTTAACTTGCACGAGTAGAACGTATTGTGAGCACAAGAATCTTTGGTAATGATGTATCACAACTTGAAGCTTTGAGTATACAATTGATCTTTGCATGATTAATTTGAGTCTTGTTGTGTATGTTCATGATTAACTCTTGTGTAGCAATATTTGAGACATCCTATTTGAACTGTTGAACTTGAGATACTTGAGGGCAAGCAAAACTTTATGTTGGGGGTGTTGATGAGTCCTCATATTGGACTCATTTCAGGCCTTATTTTAATGAAAATAGTGTCCTCAAATGCTCATCCTATATTAATATCTGATGAACACTCTTAAATTTAAGGTATTTGAAGTTTTAGTGTAAGCATGGACACTTAGGTGAAAAACAGGAACAAAAAGGATGAAAAGATATGAGGTTGAAGCCTGAGCGTCGACAAGTATACTTGGCGATCAGCTTAAAGGATACATTTCGCCTTGTGTTCCAATAAGCGAAGCCTTGAAGGCAGTAGATCAAAATGATAATAGTAAAGGAAATTGACGCTTCACCAAGTAGGTTTATAAAGCAGAATTATCCCGATGAATGATCTACAAACATAGATGTTAAAGGCAAAGCAAAAACAACACTGATCTAGAAGAAGGAACAATCGCCAAATCACATGGTGATTCATGACTAACTTCGCTAAATGAATTCACAACACTTAATCTTAAAGCTATAAATACTAGTTGTAGGTGATAATTTTAAATTTTTGAACATTATTAATATTATTCACTTTTGTAACTTTAGTTTTTGGTATTTTTATTTAATGTTTGGAGAGAGTTTTTGTGGGAGACTTAAAAAAAGGAACCTTTCTTTCTGAAATTGGAAGTGGGTCTTCTCCATTCTTCTTCCTTTAGGTTTAATTTCTTATACTCATTTTATTTCTTTACCATTTTAGGTATATTGGTTATTGCTTGATGTGTGGCTAAAAACCCCTATTTTTGTTGAGTGATTTAGTAAGTATATGTTGATATTATTGTTGGGTCTTTCTTGGTGATACGTTATATGCATTTTTAATTGTGATTTCATCTAGTGGTTGTGTTTTAATTAAATGGGTATGCATTTGAAAATACAAAACCACCCATGTGTTTTGGGCTTTCTCGAGAGTGAGGTCACAAAACCAACACCATTAGACTGATGACCTAAGGGGTGAGGAGACATGAGGTACAACCTGAGAAGGTGAACCATAGTCCCATATCTTTGCACTTATCATCGAAAGCGAGGTGTGGGTAAGGTGTAGGTTGGTCTTGATTATATGAGTGGGTGTTCTAGAGGAACACATTTTATATAGGGTAAGTTGCCCGAGAGGCAATTTACTTTAACCTAAACCTTAGACTGTTTATATTATCTTGCAAATTTTCTATCGAAATGATGTACTCAACTGTTTACTTCAACATATATTGTGGTCAAACCCCAATAAATTCTTTCCATACTTGATTCCCCTTTGTTATGCTTGTTGTCTTTACTACTTGTGACAAACCCTTGATATTTGACATTGGTGTCACAAATTGAATTTACTTTGCTTTTATTCGATATTTCTCAAACAATTACTAACTAGAATGAAAATTCTAGTTTAGCTATTGTTTTCACTACCGCTCCCTTGGGACACGACCCCAACCCTTGGTTAGAGTACAATGCTCACTTCATTTCATAAACACTTAGACTATTGTCTAGTGTCGTTGATCACGATCAAGTAAGAAACATCACTGATTTTCTGCTACTAAATTGTTGACAACAATTTTTATTCTACTGCAGATTAATTTTTATATTCACTTATAAATGTCATTGCAATAGAAGATTGGTATATATTGTATTTCAACTTTAGGCACCTCAATTTTTTTGGAATGAGAGTAATAGTTGTTGAATTGATCTTCCTTAAAATCTTACTATTATGAGGAAATTCTAGCACTGCATTTGTGACATCATTTTTCAAAAAAGGCCATGCTGCCTTGTAGAATCCACTGTCAAACCCATCTGGTCCAGGGCTCTTAGTGTTTTCAATTTGAAACATAGACCTTTTCACCTCTTGCACACTATTGTTCTTCAGCAAGCACCTTACATTTTCCTATCAACTCTCTTATTGCTAGACATCTATAGACTGTCTTGTTCTCTACAATTTCATCATAGTATTCCACGAATAGACTTGCAATAATTGTTTGATCTGATTTCCATATTCCCAACTTTTCCTTCGGTTGTGTTATAGCATGCTTCAACTTCCTATATTTTATGACTGAGTAGAATACCTGGTGTTGTCATCTATGATAAACGCTCATGCACACGTCATCCAATACTAAGTGTAGGCGATCATATTCTAGTATAAAACCAACAAAGAGTTGGGGTCCAACCCACAAGGAGCAACATAATATAAAATAAAATAGAGAAGGTTCCGTTCTAATTTCTTATATAGGTAGACATTATTGAAACCAATCAATGTAAAAATTAATGGATTGAAATAAAATGTCTGATGGGTGGGGGTTTGACAGTGGCAATTAACAACTAACACAAATTAGAAAACTAGTCAAATATAGATATAATCTCGGGGATGTGATTGATTATAGACTAATTTCACCATAAAAATAACTGAAATTTACTAACAACGACTGAATTTCAGTGGGTAGAATAGGCTATAGATGTAATAGCTTTCTCTGGAACAACTATTATGATTCAAGCGAGTTTTCTCATCACCCGACAAGTTTAACAATATAAACAATCGAAAACCCTAATTTGTCTACTCTCTCTAGATAGGTAGGATCGAATTAAGATTAACCATGTCAAGCTAGTTAAGTAGGATTAAATTAATACTACTCTCTGCAGCTGAAACTACGACAACCCAATCACTACAATTCATAAATCCCTAACCTTGGTTTGAGAACCTCATTGTCGAGCAAGCCAAGAATACTAATTAATTTAAAATAGCATTTGCAACTACAATTTCTGAGTTAATATGCAACTATTGATCAAACCCACTTTAAAACAACATTTAAATTAGTAAACAACAATACCCATAAGCTAATTAGAACAAATAATCACATGGTCACATCCCAAGAATTGTGGTTTTAGTCAAACATCAGAAAAAAGCAGAAATCAATACCAATTATGTTCTCTATAATTTGGATATGGCAATCTACATCTTTACAATGATCCAAAAAACTGAACTCAAATTATACTAGAAACCTCCTAAAACTAAGTAATGAATGAAAGTTCAAAGTTCTACAATTGAGAAATTACTCAATAAATGACTAAAATTAAGATTGGAACCTTTTTCTAATTTATGAAATTCAATTTATACTTTCTCAGATTTTGGCCTTCATGAGCACTAGGCAAGGCTAGTCGATCATCCCGACCCAGTTGACGATGCGACAATGGTTTCATTCCATCGCCGGTTTCCTTGTTTCTTTAACCTCATGGTTCTTTCACTTTAGAGGATCCAAGTTTATGTCGCTGGAGGTCTAAATCCATCGCCAATTTGGGTTCTCCCCATGACTGGCAGTATGGAACTTTAGGTGAGCTTAAGTGACACTTGGCGAGTTGATGAGTAGCTTTTGTGATTTTCATATTTTTCTATCTTTAGTCTTTTTCATCTTTTTGCTCTTTTTGCCCGGCAATGTTCTTGCCTTGATCCTTTCCCTTCATTGCCAGAAATTAACACTTCAACATCAGTCTAGAGAATAAATTAGGCACTGAGGACAGTAAAATTATGGAAACCAATCCCTAGATGAGTTATATTTCTTAGAATCATCAACACCCCAAACTTAACCTTTTGCTTGTCCTCAAGTAAAACTCAAGATTAATCAGCTCAATAAGGATGTATTGCTACTCAAGACTTAACATGAATACACACAAGAGTTTGAAACTACACATTGAATGTTCAATTGTGCACTCTAGGTTTAAAACTGTGATTAACAATTATCAAATGGACTCAAGCTCACAATGCTTCCTTCAAATGTAAGTTAAAGCTCAACAAAAATATTTGAATGATATGACATCAAAAAGGATTCCATGTTGATACAAAGCTCATTAACTTTTATATTTTTAAATTAAAACAACTCAAACTCCTCAAAAACAAGAACATGCATAATCCTTCCCCATGGGCTTTCCCGTATTTTCCCATTAAAATTATAATAAGCTCATTCAAGATCACAAAGATCTTTAAGGGCTTGTAACAGGGCTGAGGATAATGGTATGATCATTTAGAATTAGTGACTTTTATATTCATGAAGCATGACCTGCATTTCATTATTTCTCCTTTTATATCACACTTTTTGCTTTTTAAAATTCGCACCCTACTCTTTCAAGTACGCATCATTGGATACGTCATTTATTTTTCCCATTGCACACACATTTAACAATTTTATTCTTTTTTTTGATATTTTCTTCTTATCATTTCTCTGTTCTCTCTCACACACACATTTTTTTATATGGAGAAATCAATCCTTTTCAACATAATCTTTGAAGAGGTGAATTTCTCAAACTTCTTGATTTCCTACCTTTTTCACAGCACCACTAACTTAGGCTTTTGACCTAAGTTGGCTATTCAACATACCCAATGTTTCATGAAGATTTTAGGTGGGAAGGAAAAGGGTCATTTATGTTCAACGTTCATCTAAAGAAAAGGATTGCCTCAAATAATGCCAAGCTAGGTTCACACTCTCACAAGAGTTTCACAAAGTGGTATAATCGCAACATTGGCTAACTCTCCAGAAAGAGTGCGTAAAATCATCTCTATCAATGTTTACACAAAAAAATTGGACCAACAAGGCAGTTTCTACGCATTAACAAGCATGCATTTCAAGATAACCTCACCACACACGACATTAAACACAATTATCAAAAAAGGAGTTTATCATATTCGCAAGCGTGCAACGATCATCACAAGAGTTCCAACCAATAACTGGCTTAGCCATAATGAGATGCTAAAAGTTCACATATGACATATGTAACTCAATTTGGCTCATTGTATTTGTACATCGTTCAAACAAACACATTATTCAATTCATCAGTATTCACAATTATTGAAACTCGAAATTGCAAAGGAACAACTTATTTCGAACAAACAAGAGGTGACAATTTTAAAAATCAATTCAAAACCATCTACGATTTAAAACAAGGGACCATCATAATAGATCAAAAACGTACACACAAACACATATATATACTAGATGCGCAAGGCCCATGCTAGCACGACACCAATATTTTATAGTCATTGAGCAATGGAAAATATCAATATAGTAGAAAAAGATTAAAGTAGTACATGAAAAATGTAAAAAGATAATTTCTGATACGATTGAAGCAAGTAGAAGTCATAACTAATATATGCTATACTGAAGCAAGAAGCTTCGGTTTTTTTCACATAAAATTTTCTATTGTCCTTCAAATCTTCTTGGCTCACTTCCCACTTCTTTTTCCAGAAATCTTGTACGTTCTTTAAAATTTGTACATTCAATATAAAAGTTTACACATCCTAGAAAAACCCAATTAAGTTCTACAATGATTTACACTACTCCTTTTAACTTTAAGGATTTGGTATACCATCAAAACTAATTTTTACGACTGACCATCATAAAACAATTATTAGACGTGTTTCACACTTTGTCTCTTCTGTCAAAGATAAATCAAAGGCAATACATCAGATGAAGAAAAATGAAAATTGCGGGAGGAGAAACTATAGCATAACTTTACTGAACTTGCAATTTAACTCAACAACCATTTTGATTTAACTTACACTTTCAAAGTTTCCATGATTACTTGGTGGATGGAGCCAATGCTCATAAAGAAATTTAGAAAATTTAAGGACAATAAAAGAAAGTCAATCAAAATTTTTTATATTGTACATTTTAGTAGAGACATTGAATGATGATACATTTCCGACGGAAACCAGTAAAGTTTGAAAGCAGACGAAAGGTTGGGATAGTAACCAACGAAAGAGCACTAATTGCAAGTAGATTAAAATATAAGTCGATCTATATTTATAATATGTGTTTTAGTGTTCCTATTGCATCATAGGGGCATTAATCTGGTGGAAATATTGTTACCCAATACACTTCACTGAATGATGAGAAAATCAAATCAGAAACTATAGGCTTCCGAAACACAAAAAAGAGCTGCTCAAAAACCTCTCTTCATAAGTTAAATTTAATCAAGCAAAGCATATGCATAAGTTATTAGTTCCTTCCGTTGTAACAACTATTTACCTCATAAATTGAATTTTATGATTCTATTCCCCAATCCCACCCCCATAATAACCAATTAATCAGTTTACGCCAAAATCACCATGCCCAATGGACTTTAACTTCATATTTGATAAAATCCTTGACTCTATTAAAATTTATCATCACTAAATGTTTTAATTTGTAAGACCTCCACACCTTCATCGTGTAGGTGCTTTATTGTTGCGCTTTCATGACCACATACATCTCAGTTACCTAATACGACAATATCATATTCAGTATTGTCCACAAGTTGATTTTGAGGAGAGTAAAATATGCACAAACCTTACCGCTATCTTCTAAGGTAGAGAGGTTGTCTTTAAAAGACCCTCAGCTCGAAGAAAACAAAAACACAACATTTAAGAAGAAAATAGCAACAACAAGATATTAAGAAAGTAGAGGCTTTAAGCCAAACCTGCAAAGTAAAACTACCAAAATCACCGGTATTATCTGCAAATTCTATTAACTGTTGAGATCTTTAAAGTGTTCAATCTTTTTCTTATGTTTTCCTTTTTGACATGTCTCAATTTAATGCTATTTTTTTTCTCCACTACAAACTATAACATATACCTTCCACACATTTTTTCATTCTAAAAAATTATTAGATCTTGGAAGATATTGAATACCAACATATATGCTTTTAAGTTAGGCATGGAATGTATTCTCTGAGTAAACAATCTCACTCAACTCTATGTTACTAGAGCACCATTCACTCTACTACATTGCGTAGAATTGTGCCCCTTATCTTTGACTGCACATATGCGGCACCTGTTCCACAAACAATAAGTATACATGTTAAAAGCATTAGATCTTTCCATTTAGAAGCCATAAAGCTCACCTATGTTCAGTAATCTATAAGAGCGGAAGAGAAGGCATCTCTAAAGATAAATCTTCCAATCCAAAAAGTTTTAGCAGCCAACTTTTTTTGTACTTGTATAAATACCAAATTAATTAAACACTCATATAAGAACTCAATTAAATGCAAGAAGATAAAAAAAATTTAGCCTGGTTCTTATGATGATAGGAGCGTCACAATTAGACCTCAAAGAATCTAATTCAGTCAAATTTCATGCAATTTTTTGTTTCAACTTAATTTTCACATAATATTGTATTCAAAAGTAAATATTCAGTCAAGGAGTAACGGTGTCTTACTAAAGAAAAATGTTGACATAAAAATGATTTTTTTAAAAATAGTTTGGTCTCCATCCATTAATCAGTAGGCATTAAGGAAAATATTTGAAACTTCAAAGCTTATATGGTATACCATTTCTATTTACTAAGAAGAAGAGTAACACTATATCATAAAAAACAATTATTAGAAATGTTTCGGGAAATAAAAGTGAAATATATTAAGTTGGTAGAGTCCGTTGAAGTACACTCATTGTTCCTTACCTAAATAATGACAAATAAATAGTTGGTAAATTTAAAATATTTTCCTAAAGTTATTTTATGTATTAATTTTACTATTGTCTTGAGCTATAAAAATGAAGTAATGACTTTATGCAATTAGTTCTTAATAGTTTTTTTTATTAGTTTTGTTATCCTTGATGTGGGCATTTTTTTCCTTATAGTCTAAGCTCTAAATAATTTTCGGTATAAATTTCTTTTGCTACTTAGTTATTATATTTTAACATAGTATCTAACATATAATGATTCTATAAATAGATGTTAACTTTTATAAATGTTAGCTAAAAGAATGTATGACATAGGTAAATAAAATCATTTGAAAGTAAATACTTCGAAGCGTGAAAACGTTGGCCCACATATGCGCCATCCGATATGATTATTTGAAGGATGTTTGATGTCAATGGACAGCCCATGCTTAGAATATATGTAAATAATATGTAGTTATTGTTGCCAATAGAACAACCAAAGTAGCATTGTTACTATCTCTTTTTCATCCTTTACAAATGTGCATTCCCAAGAATATCTGGATACATTATCACACAAAAAAGATTATAAACAAAGTACTATTAACAACAGTTTTTTAAATAAAACATCCCTTACACATTCTTTGTAGAAGGAAAAAGACTTTCGGAAATTGAAAAACGACGTGTAATAATCTTCTCTTCATCTTCCTCACCACAATTTTCTTAAATCTAGTCGCTTTTAATCCAAATCCAACTGCTTCTTATTTACAGTTAAAGACAATAAGATTATTATTTTATGTCAAGTCCAATAGAGAAAGTAATTAATCTTAAAGGTAAAAAAAATAATTGACAGAATATAAGTGCATTACTAACGTTGAAAATTTTGCTGACATAACCTTTGAGTTATTGTCAATGTCATTAAGTGTTATAAAATTGACCAAGAAAATGTAGATATATTCAATTTTGTAAGTACCAAAAAAATGTTATAATTATAAAATTTGAAATATATTGAAAAATGCAATATTGAAGTGGTATGGATAGAAAACCACAAGTTCTAAGTAAGCGTCTTAAAAGTTTTCTCTTCTACCTGGACCATTGGCTTATATCTTCGACTTACCATTATCTTGTTATTAATGAATTGAACCTATTACTCACAATGAGGACATTCTCCATATCATCTTCTAATATTCTAACTAGAATCTGGTTTCTGAAGCCCATTTATTGAATTTCAAGTTCATTCTCCGTATGTTTTGCATCGATCATACAATTTTTTCTCTTCTTCACCTACATGGACATCAATTACATCAGCTATATATCTCCTAGCACTAATAGCAGTGGCACAAGTATCCATTTCAGAATGTGCACAAATGCATGTAGTTGTGTTTTCATGGAACTCTCTCTTGCCTTGCTTTCCGTCTATTGGATCGCCTATGAAACCTAGTTGAGACATTCAAACTTGTGATACAAAATCTTATCATGCCATCTTATTTCGATGAAGGAGTCTTCTACGCATATGGGTGGATAGTTGATTTCTGATCAAAATATCTCTGGAAACACCGAAAGGATTTTCAAAAGGTTACCCTTTCCTGGAGTAACAAACCTACAAAATAAAGTAAAATGGTATTTGAGTAAAGAAAATGACATTTCTAGGATTACCATTTTGACAAAAATTAGTTACCAGAAGGGACAAATTCTTAGAAAGTTCCACAATAGCCTTTAATTAAATCCAAACTAAACGAAGTTGTGCCATCTTTATCCAAGGAGAAGTTAGCTATCTTTTTTATCCCAGTAAATAAAAGCATAAATCCATCATTATATCAACATTGGTAAAAAAAAATAAATACTCGACATTAATAGGGATTTGGATAAAAATAACCAAAGAAGGAAAAAAAACTCAATTGAATTGAAATATACAACACTGACGTAACTGCAACAAAGAGAAACAAATATATAATGGTAAAAAGAACTGGGATAAACAACATAAGAGATAGTTGATTGCTTTACTAAATCAAATAGAGAAACAAAGAGTAATCAAGACGGGAAAAAATGAAACATCGACAAGATATAATACCAGAGTATGTGGGTTTCTGTCTCAATCTCCACTATTCAGTTGTGAGTTTCAAACCTTTCGCTATTACAATTTTTCAAAGTCCAATTTTAAAATTTAGATTAAAGTCTAAAAATTCAATGGAAATATAAAGTGAGAAAAGTTACCTGCATGCAAGGCTTCACCTAAGAGACAACATAGAAAAGAAGGAGAAAATAAGAAAGAATCATTGTTGGAAGAAAAAAACAATAAAGGTGTGAAGGAGGAATGAACGAGGAAGAAGAACCAACATAATGTGGAAGAACTGATATACTAAGCTTACAGGATAGCTGGAATGTATGTATCAGTACATTAATTATTCAAGAGGGATTGTTGTAGTACATGTTATATTGCTTCTAGTCCAATTATGTAAAGCACTACAAAAGGTAAAATGGGATCAAGTTAATATTACAATTTTCTTGACTTTTAGTACAACCCTATGATGTTGTGTTACTCCATTCCAACTCCCACTTCTAAATAAGGTAATGGTAAGAAGCAGCGGGATAAACAACATAAGAGATAATTGATTCCTTTACTAAATCAAATAGAGAAACAAAGAGGAAGTTAGAAAGTAAAAAAAAACTAAACTTCAAAAAGATATAATACTAGAATAGGTTGATTTCTATCTCAATCTCCACTATTTAATTGTGAGTTTCAAGCCTTTCGCTCTTACAATTTCCAAAGTCCAATTTCAAAATTTAGGTCAGAATCGAAAATTCAATGGAAATATAATGTGAAAAAAGTTACCTGCATGCAAGGCTTCACCTAAGAAACAACAAAGAAAAGAAGGAGAAAAATAAGAAATAACCATTGTAGGAAGAAGAAAACAATCAAGGGGTGAAAGAGGAGCGGAGGAAGAAGAACATACATAATATGGAACAACAAATATATTAAGCTTACAAGACAACTAAATTTACACCTAATTAACACGTGTATGTATCAGTACATCAATTATTCAAGAGGGATTGTTGTAGTACATCTTATATTGCTTCTAGTCAAATTATGTAAAGCACAGCAAAAGGTAAAATGGGCTCAAGTTAACGGTACATTTTTTTGAACTTTTATTACAACCCTGTAATGTTGTTAGTCCATTCCAACAATAGCTGACCCCGCTAAACTAGTCTACCAGTTGTCCTCAAATGCAAAGGTATTATAAGATAGTATAAAATTGACAATAACAGAGTAAAAGGGTCATCCTGACAGGCTAAGCCTTGGGTGAGATCGGCATGTCGGTGACTCGATATGTCTGGAAATCAGTGTTCAGATTAGCAACATCCTTGGATCAACTATATCCCACCATCGAGGTATCTCTAAGTGATGCCTTAAAAACTGTCTCCACCATGGCTACCTTTAGATCATCATAGTCATCATGCATAGTCGCATCACATACACCCACATCATCTATATAAGTTTGTGCCTATGACACATCATATACATCATTAGCCATAGCAACATCTCTAGTCATAGCAGCCGAAGGAACCTCAGAACTTACAAGAATATCAGTGCTTGCTGTCAAGAATCTCAACTAGTTAAAGAGCGTCGACAAGTGTATGGACTTCACCTCGTCCAAACGCTTGAGTAACCTTACAACATCGACCTTCAAGGTCGTCATAACAAAAGAATCATTTTGACCATTGTAACAACCTCAACCCCTACAATAAAGGCATACAATGCAAGTCTGTGGCTATCAATAAACTCTCTATGCTCTCTCATCTCATCCCCAATCAGGGCCAAGGCAACAACAATCACACACTCAATGATCCCAAGAATAATAGCTTATACCTGGGAGGCATGCACATCAGTGGAATGATATAGATGTTCTATCTTGTATAACATGGACTGGCTAATGGTGAAACTCAGCCCAATGAGCCATGCGAGCACCAACTCTAACACCTACGTAGAAGAACCTATATCTAAAGGTTTGACATGTAGAAAAATTAATGAAGCATAGATATAAAAGAGTCAACAACTTATAAATGAATCTTTTACCAAAAACCAGTTAACACTTGTCAAGTAATTACCAAGCCGAAGGATATAGTCTAACAAATACAAGAGAACTAAGAGTAATAATTGGAAAAATATAACAAAAGATAGAGTTTCCACCATGAGGAAAGAAGAATAGAAGTTGTTGGAGAGTTTCTCCGTCTTCATCTAATGAAATATCACCAATCCTGCATCCATACTATGTAAAAACACATAGCAAAAGTAGTATTAACACAACCACACATACTGGTAAGCTTTATCCATCAATCCGTCGCCCACTTCATAAGATAAGAAATAGATAGCAAGATCATGCATTTAACCACTCCGATCGCAATTAATTGATCCCCTCACGTAACTCAAACTCAAATAATTAGCTTGCCAGAGGTGGCACTCCGATTCGATCCGCTCCCAATTTGTGCGGTAACATGGAAAACCGATTCAAGTTGTGCCTCAATGTGGTAACCCAATCCAAGTTAGCTTGCCGGGACGTGTAGATTTGATCCACATTTACACAACACAATCACAATGTATATTCTCACAATCATACAATAAGAGGTGATTCATGACATTCAATTATTCAATTATCCTTATTTACAATAGGCGTGATTAATAATCAAACATTGATATACATAAATGCATTATAGTTGAACAGTTACAAAATAGATCGCACAAAACATGATATAACAACCATCATATACAAATTATCCTCAATTACTAACATGTAACAAGCCAACTTCAATGATAGTTCTTCATTAGGGTTTGTCATAAGGGTTTAATCAAAATTCACGCAAATCCATCAATTTCATAACTTTAATAGATTGGAAAAAGGGTACACCCATAATCTTGTTCAACCTTACCGGATACCCTTGTTTTGAAGTGAATTAATTCAAGAAGGAAATTTTGGAAACCTTAACAAGTCATCAAAATCACCGCGTAACCACTAACCCAATAACATTAAATTATAAAATTTCTCCACGGAATTCACTCGGTGCGTGAATGTCTACACATACCCAATACTATTGATTTCAGCAAAGATTTACAACTACTCATTGCATAAACCTAGACTACCTTTGCACCAAGAAACTGTACGGGTGTTTGACTTTGTTTTTCAGCTTTTACCGAATTTGAGATGATGAATATGACCAAGAATTTGCAAGGTTCCTTATTTCCCTGCGAAAAAACTTCTTTACCTTCCTTCTGAAGCTTAGTGCAATTTTTGTGATGTTTTAGGGTAATTTACGACCTATGTAGGTACTTTAGGAAGATGGATAAAATAGGATTTCTCGCAATTACATTCAGTCTCACCTATCCTGTTGGAGCGGCAACTTATTCCGTTGTAGCACCGTTGCGCCAGCGGCATCTAGTACGTTGTAGTGGGAAACTATCCCAAATTTTCCAAGGATTATTGTCTTTCCTAAATAATGATAGTTTAGGTCGTTACACACAATACAAATTTACCTCTCATTCGTACTCGAACGAATAATGTGAGTCCATCACAAGTTATCATTTTGGGACTCTCTAATCTACAAAAATTGAACTTTATGAAACTACAAAAGATGGCTACCTCTAAGTTAATTTTAACCCATGAAAAATTACTAGACCTTAAATCTAGGAGAGGTTAAATGAAACACATGACTATTGGACATGTTCAAAATACACAACCTGGCTCACTAGAGTGGAAGTCGTCCCGCTACGGAGAGGCCGCTATACCGGGAGATCCTCCCGCTGTAGTGGGAGATCGAAAAAAATAAATAGGGAAAAGGGATATAAATTCCCATTTCCTCCTAAACTCTCTCAAATCACTCTACTCTGAACATCAAAACTCAGGTAATTCCACATTTTCACTCTCATTACTTTATTACTTGATTAGTCAACAATAGCATGCTAATTAACTGATCGAATAGAAATTGTTTTTGGGAACTTATTTTGAAAATTAAACTAGATTTCTACGTGTTTTAGAAAAATATCGCATGATTACATCCCTTACGTTCCCAACTTTTACACAACATTTTGGGCATAAGAATTTTGTAGAAACAGTGTTAAATCAACACAAAAATTGGTGGGGGAAGTTGAAAGGTTTTTTTGACATAAACAAGAAATTGGAAACTAATTAGGGGTTATTTTGTTGAAATCAATGCTAATTCATGTTTTACAATTTACGATACTCTGATCTTCTTAAATTCTAAAAATAACAAGGATTTTAGGATGGAAGGATGCCATTTTTGCATATGGTGTTCATCCGAATGTAGCTACCTGCAACATCCCACTGTAGCCCTGCAACATCCCACTGTAGCGGCCTGCAACATCCCTCTGTAGCAGGATTCTGGCTTCTTTAGCAGGAAGTCCCAGATCAGTAACTCCACCATATAACACCAAAACTTCTATCTTTTGTCTAGACTCCCCACAATACTCTACACCATTTTTACTTTTCTTAACATATTGCAGGATTTCTAAAACGCTTGACATAACAATGTGAACTTGCCTTTTGTTCGATTTTCTGATGCTTGTTGTCACAAGAGGCTCCACTATACCAAAACACCAAATTCCGATGCGAGGGGGCGTTAGTGTTACATAAGGTGAAAGAGAAGGCTCCTACCTTTGATGTCCGCCTCCTCAATTTTTGGTGTCTACGCTGATTGAGGCTCCCCGATATACATAATCCACTTGAGTGAAAGTATTTTATGCCAAACTCCCTTCAATCTACAGGGAGGACCATTATCTAGTTATACACGTTAAATGAGGCGACATTCCTTTCAATGCCAAAATATTAATGATGTATTGAAGGTGCTTTTGGAGTGGCTAAAGGACACTATAGTGGAGCCTACGATATAGGAGTAGGTTTAATGGGCTTGGAAGAGGGCATTACAAGTGCTGACTGGTCACTTGATGCTAAGAGGTGGGTGAACTTGGTATGTAGGAGGATCTGCCTATCGGGTAACCGTATTAACGTGACCTTTACCTAGGCCATGGTGGTGACGTGCGCTGTACAGCGCATCTAAGTAAATGTGTGGTGCAGATTCTATCTAAGTGGATGATTTTATACTGGGAAAATAAGAAGACATTATTCCTTCCTGGTGTTACATGTGCTCTTAGTAAGAAGGTAGGAATGACCTCCCTCTATGCTAATGAGGTAATTCCTATGGATCCCCCTCTTCACACTTTTTTGGTCAAGTTCGGATCTAATTTTAGAAGTAAGATGAGGAGGATTGAAAAGGCTAACAACAATAGGGAGGCCGCATGTTCTGACGGTGAGGACCTCCTCTTACGTTCACGAGTCGAGGTAGATATAGAGATTGCCTGAAAAAAGATGGAATGTGCATATGCTGACTTCACTCTGGTTCCTCCTATCTTTCTCCTTGAGGAAGAGATGCTCCAGCTTCAGCTGCGCTAGGAGAGGAAGAAGGTCTTGGAAAGGGATCGCCTGAGTCCCGAATGTGGAAGACTATAAAGACCATTTTCACTTGTGTTTCCCCTGGCAAGGAGATTACCCAACTTGATTCGAAATACTTTCTGCAATTTCTATGTTGCACGAGGCTTGGGTTTTCTTGTAACACCCAGAGCATGTGGATTATGTCGTGGATATCGACTAGTCTAAGAGTTAATGATTGTTTACTATTTCGATCCGTTTACTTTTAATTGTGAATTTAAGACAAACCTGTCTTATGTTTACCTTTCAACATTTCTATGTTTTTGTAGCACGTGGATGCTTTTTCTTAGCTGTCTAATGCTACCCTATTTTGAAATATAAGTGCTAATTTTCTACTACTGTTGTTGAACACTGTGAGAAGTTGTAGGGATTTGTTCGAATTCCTTTCAGGTTGAAATTTCAAAATTAGGGAAAGTAGGGTAAAACTGGAAAGGTTCTGCCTCCCTTCGTCATGCTCTGGCGGGATAAGTCTTGTTGTAGCGACACAACTGTACCAGGAATAATCATGTATTTGCCGCTATGAGTGGCCGAGTACCCATGCCAATATTTTCTTGGTTCTTTTTCACTTCCAAAGATTTTACAGGGTCCTTATTTCACCATTCCATCAAACTAGTAAATTTTTTGATGTAGAGTAGAAGATATTAAACCCATAATGTCATAAACCATTCAACATTACAATCCACACACACCAGGATACACCCATACATTCACATTCTTAATGATTAGAGTTTATCTCAAAAGATTTCTTGATATTCAAGGAATTACACTTGCATACTCTAACGATTCATCCAATGATTTACAAAACATCTAAATCAAGACACACAACACGGTGTCCTTAATCCTCACACACATCCCTCATA
The DNA here is from genome assembly GCF_036512215.1 of Solanum lycopersicum. Classification (NCBI taxonomy): domain Eukaryota; kingdom Viridiplantae; phylum Streptophyta; class Magnoliopsida; order Solanales; family Solanaceae; genus Solanum; species Solanum lycopersicum. Next base: position 39,752,476 of record NC_090811.1, on the reverse strand, counting down.
AAACCTCCACATACCTAGTAAATTGACAAAACAAGGAGCATTTATTTAATTCAAACAACAAAAAGGACACACTGTTACAACCATAATATAAGGCACAAAGTCTCACATTCATAAGCATAAATCACACATCATAAGAACCTCATTTTATAGGTTAGTTAGTCCTATATATGACCATTACTAGGTATGTATGCCTTGTACAATCATTAAGGCCATATTCAAATTTGGACTCTCTAAGTTCCGATTAACTTTTACTTGTATCCCTTCGGTTGTAATCACGACGTCTAGTATGCATTGTTGAAACCCTAATTGGAATTGGTAGAGACTAACTGGACTCAAGCCATACCACAAGAAACACCTCGCAAAAAGGGAAGAATTAGTGAAACAACTTTATAGATTGCTTTCTATCATCGTAAATATTAGATGTTGATGTAAACACACTAATCCGCAAGAGTCTAGTTAAATTTTTGTTCTTGTATAGGAAGACCGGTAACCTAGGATCTGATACCAATTTGTAATGACCCAATCCACTGGGCCATTCAGGCACCCACATTAACAACTAAGTTGAAGAACCCTTATACCCCAAAGGCTTAATATACGGGAAAATTAATGAAGGATATACATATTTGAGATTAACATCTTATAAAAGAATCTTTTACAATGAACAATTAAAGACTTGTAAAGTAATTAACAACCCCAAGGATATACTCTATCATGTACAAGAGCTACTAAGAGTAAAAGTTTGACAAAATATCAAAAAATATAACTCCTACGATGTAGAAATAGGATTAGAAGCTGCTAGAGGGTTTCCTCCGTCTTCACCTAATGAAACAACAGCAATACTTCATCAAGATTCTGTCAAAATACATAACAAGAGTAGTATCAATACTAGCGCACGTACTGTTTGTATCATTGTTCAACCTGAAGCCTTCCTAATAATATAGAAAATAAATAGTAAAATCTTTCATTTAACCACTCGCTTCTCCACCCTCGTCCTCTCTTATGACACCTTCAATTTACACGAATGCTCTAAATTCTAATCACTTCTCCCGCAACTAACACTTATGGTTTTATTAGGTCATATCCTATACTTTATTAACCCCGTTGAATGTTCCATGTACCTACCATCTTCTATTCCTAATAGCCGATAGTGTCATACCTCTAAATTCTCGTCCCCTTCCCTAACAAAGGACATCTAGTTTTTTTATTTCAACTTATAACCTTAGAACACTCTCTCCCTAGGTACTTACCCAAGCACACACCCCTCACTATTCCTCACTCACCACTAGAACACCTTGGCCTTCCACTGTTGCCCAACAAGTTTATATTATAGAAAACATCCACGTCACCACATATTTGCACGCATAAAAATAAATCCACCTACAGCCGATTGTTAAGGATTTCACGCATGCACAATATTAGATATAACATGCATCACAATACACATTTATCAAAAGTAGTTGGTCCTCTCATGGAACCAAACTCAAACAATTATCTTACCATAACATGTAAATTTGATCCTAAGTTGTGCTAGAACATAGTAACCTTATTCAATAGTTGTGACCAAACGTGGAATCCTGATTGAAATTAGCTTGAAGAAACATGGAAATGCAATCCCCATTAAAACACCAAAATCACATTTCTAAATAGTCTCATAATCATACAACAAGACGTGATTCATGGTATATATTTATTCAATTGTCCTAATTTACAAAAAAAGTGATCGATAATCCAACCTAGACATACATACATGCATAATAATTGAGTAGTTATAAAAATATCTCGCACAAACATGAAATAACAACATTTATCTATGACTTACCCTTAATTCCTAACATGAAATAGACCAAGCTTAGTCATAGTTGTTCATTAGGGTTGGTTATTAGAGTTGAATCCTAATTCACCCAAATCTATTCATTTTATAATTTTATTAGATCGAACAAAGTGTACACCCATAATCTTGTTCCACATTACCAAATACCCTTATTTTTAAAGAAAATCTATTCAACAAGGCAATTTCGGAAGCCTTGACAAGTCAGCAAAATCTCTACTTAGGCACTAACCCAATCATTTTAAATTATAGCAATTTCCCACAGAATTTGGTCACTGCACAAAAGTCTACACATAACCCATACTATTGATTTCATATATTACATGGTAAGCACATATTTACAACTACTCGATGTATAAACCTAGCCTACTTGGGAGCAAGGCAATTTTAAGGGATTTTTGACTTTGTTTCCAACTTTGCCCAGATTTGAGACAGTGAATTTCGCCATGAATTTGCAAGATTCGACCATCCCCCCCTCTTGAATTCTCTTTCTCCTTCCTTCCTAAGATTAGAGAAGCTTTTGTAATGATTTAGAGTAATTTTAGACCTATCTAGGTATTTTAGAAAGATGGAAAAAATAAAAATTCTTGTAATTACATTTTATCTCGCCTATCTTGTTGTAGCGACAACTTATCCCGTTGCAGTGCCGTCGTATTAGCGACACCTTGCCCACTATAGTGGGATAGTGTCCAAGTTTTTTCATGGATGTTTTTCTGATCTAATTAATTATGCTTCTCGTCGTTACAGATAGACGGTCAGGAGTTGGCATCACTAGAAACAATAAATGTAGTGAGAGGGAATGCAACAGTAGAACTAGGATTAGTAGAAGTAGAAGGACCAGGGGTGTTTGTAGTCTTAGTGGTCTAAAAGGTAAATATAGCGTTTGTTGGCAACATATCAATGTCATCTATCGTGGACGTATCCACCGATCCAGACCTTCTCTAGTCAGATATTAGTAGAGAAAGTGGGAGTCACTTCACATCTATCTTCACAACTACCAAAATGAAGGCGTGCTTGCACAACTGAGTGATCAATAGGCTTCTCGCTCGGATAACATAATAATACATAAGAATTTATTCTAAATTTTAGTCTCACATTAAACCATCTAAATGATTCAAAACATCCGGGCATAGCCCTTATACAAATTCATAGTTTCCACATAGGGATTTTATCAACAATTTCAACAATAAGAGAAAAAATAATGTCTTTAGACAATACAAGTACAACTAATGCAGAGTAGGTGGTGTAATTCTCGAAATAGAGTACCTACCAAAGCTTGGAGAGTCTAGTCCAAGCCTTCTTGCTTTAACCTCAAGATACCTCAATGGCCCGAACCAATAATATTTGGGAAAAGGGGAAGAAATGTGGGTTAGTACAAAACACATGTACTAAGAATAAAGACACAATTTACTCAAAGTCATGCATAACATCCAATAGCTCAACATATCAGCAACCCAGGACACTTATGCAACCTATAACCCTATCCAAAGCTAAGTATCACATTAAGCAATCCACTTTATACTTACAAAATGTTTTCATAACATGCTTCATACATAAATACTTACCCATAGCTTATAAACATAACCATAATCATAATGACAATTATAATCATAAAGGAACACAATTACGATCATCTCTTAGGATCCCACTTGTTTAATGTGTAAGAGAAGTTTCATACTCTCTATCACGCCGTGGAATAACCTTTAAGACAACCCTAATAAGTGTTCATATACATAACTTGTTCATTTACTTTTACATTAGGAAAAGAAGTGCAATAACTCATATGAGACCATGTGACCTAACAGAATCCGGTTTTCCACTCCCACACCGAAAAAGAATGTTAATACTTGCCTATGGTGTAACCAATCATATATAGATATCTAGGTGGATTTATTAAGCTAGAGTCCTATGTGGGCACATAGTTAAGGGTCAAGGAGATTGTAACTAGAAACCTTGACATGCTAGACATGGAGGTTTCCATCTCATGAGACGATAAATATTTTAGAAATCTGGACTTACTAACGTGAGGAAACCCATGTGGGAGGCCAAACTTACTAAACGTGAGACCTCTATCTCATTTACATTTCCTTTTGCTGCTAAGAAATTGTTCCCTTTAGTTATCATTTACTTGATCATACAAGTTCACATTAGTCTCTTCTAGAACCCCATGTATTTATCATGTTAGCTCATAGGTCACCAAAAGTGAGAACAATCATTTTACTTTAGACACCACTTGACAAGTGAGTAAACCTTTCACTAAGCACTTAATTATAATCTTCAGAAACTACTTCCAATCATATAATACTCATACCATAACATACATACATATTAATGTCTTATCCAATGTCTTAGGGTTAAGGATAAGGAACTCCTAGCATCAACATCAGAACCACACATTAGACATACGAGCATTACTATCTAAGTAACACATAATTCAAAAGTGAGTCCAAGAGAACCAAATCAACATACCTTCTTGCCCTCTTCAAGAACCTTCATACTTCCATTACCAAGAATACATAACAATTACATAAACAAGATGAACTCAAGAAGCAATTACATTATTAACAATAATGTAGTAAATATACATGTTTATCATCTTCACAACTCACCCTAATAATTCAAGGTTTTCATGAAATTAGGGAATTGAAATGGGTCTAGAAAATACACATAGGAAATTAGCAATTAACCATCAATATACACATAAAAACATATTAATTCATCACAATTCATCCCCATTGATTCATAATTTCATTTTTTCAAAAAAGACCGATGTGAGAAGAAAAATCCTTGTTTTGGAATATTTAGAAATCATCTTTTGGAAGGATTTCTTTGGGAAAGGAGTCACAACAGTGAAAGACATCATACCATAGAGATGATAAAGCCACAAAAGCTGGTTTGAATCTTAAAGAGTTGATATTCTTCTTGAAGCTCTAATGGCCTTTAATGGAGGCTTGGAGGAAGAGATAATTTGAGGGAGATTAGAGTGATTTTTGATTTAAACTTTGGGATTTGCTTTATGTGTTAAAAGTGACTTATAAGTGAACATAAAACATTATAAAGTCACGCTTTAACTTACCCAAAACTTTGCCTCAATTAATTTTGCAATTTTTGTGAAGTCCAATTGTCTTAAAAACAATACGAACGGATCTTGGACTTTGCTGCATGTCACGGGGCCAATTCCACATTTTTCCCGAAAATACGGTTGAGGAAGTGGACATAGTGGAGGCCCCAAGTCGCAAGGCAAAAATTTTCTTCCTTGTGCTAGCTGTGTGACGCGCAGTGATCCCCAATTCTTGGCTGGTCGCAGGCTGCCTTGGCAGCCTACTCGCCCAAGTTTGGGTCCTCCTGAATTAACCCTCCAGTGGTTCTTGGGCAGTTGTGACTGTACATTTTGACATTTATACTATATTTTACCTATTTAAAGACTTTTTCCAAGTTTTAGACTTAGTATGACCCTCCCAAACCTTCACCAAACATAGTGAAGTCTACTAATATGATTTCGCTAGGTTTTGGACGTTAAGACCTTCCTTTGATGTGTTGGTTCGAGCACTTCTAAAACAAGTTATTTACACTCATTTATGTCTAAATAATCATAATTCAGCATATGAGTCTCTATTATAGGTCATGGAATTTACGTGGTGTTATAATATCCCCCCTTAGGAACATTTGTCCTCGAATGACACCTTAGACCTTCTATTTGAAAAAGGAAGAGACTCAAGACTAGCAGCCAACAAACAAGAAATATCATAATGAGTCACAACTCAAAGAAGGAATTTCAACTCCTTTAAACATATAAACATAACATTAATATATATGAGCTTACTCCACTTTTCATAACACATAAGAGCTTATCATTTACATCACATAAGGAGGAACTACCTTCTCCATATTAAAATAAGCTCAATATGAACACCTTTAAAGAGTAGACATGAAATTTCATACAATGAAAAAACTTAAACATGTTCAACACAACTCTCATGAAAACAACATAACATACTACAAATTTAGGAAAATTAGTCATTAGAAGCATACTTATGAACACTTAATCTAGGCATAGATTTCTACCAGAACATGCATAGATGACATTATAAGTTCAACATTTTTCATAGTACTCTTTTAAGAGGAAACCACTAACCTTAACTTTTGTTAGGAGTAGGGGGGAAAATATGAGGATAGCGGGTCTTCATGTCAGCCTCAGCCTCCCATGTTTCACCCTCAACAAGGTGGTTCCTCCAAAGAAATTTTATGGAGGCAACCTACTTTTTCCTCAATTTATTAACTTGGTGATCTAAGATCTCAAACGGGACCTCCTCAGAAGAAAGATACTCCTTTACCAATAAACCATCTAGAGGGATAATTGACACTAGATCAGCTATACACTTCTCGGCATGGACGCGTGGAACATTAGATGAGCCAAGGCCACATCCCTTACCCTATTTAAAATCACGTAAGGGCCAACATAACGGGGACTAAGTTTCTGCTTCTTTCCAAACCCGATCAACCCTTGGATGAAATTTTCAAAGAGACCCAATCTCCTACTTTAAATTCAAGGTCCCTATTTCTACTGTAGAGATAAGAATTTTGCCGACTATAAGATGTTTTCAACCTCTCTCTTGTGATTCAAACCTTTTCCATGGGATCATACACTATTTTGGTCCCAAGAATATGTATCTCACATGGTATATGACAGTTATTGAAACCTTTACTCTATTGAAAAATTAAACTAATGAATGAAATGTATAAACTCCCACTAGGGATTTCTTAAGGGGTTCTACATAGTAAAAGGGAGGGTATGAGACTTCTGTTACACATTACACTTGTTGGATCCTAAGAGATGGTTGTAGAAGTGCTCTCTTAAGACTATGTTGGTTATGACTTATGTTTGGTAAGCTTTGTATGATTATTATGAATATGGGAAGCTATGATGAAATATTATATTATGAAGGTGTGTATGAATTGGGTTGCTTAGTGTGATGCCTAGATTTTGATATTGCTATGAGATTCTATTCTTTGCATTGCACTAGTATTGCTTGGGTTGGTTACATGTTGGAATGCTATTATGGTGGGTTGTCTTGTGATACTAACACTATTTGCATGTTGGGTTTACTTGATAAAAATCATGTCTTTAATTAAAATGTCCTTTTATGAATGTTTCAATGGTTTTTATGCATAGTAGCCATACTTGGTACCTGTGTTGTACTACCCCATATTTTCTCCCTTTTCCCCAAATAATGTAGATCGGGATGTTGAGATGATTCAAGAGCATTTATCAAGATACTTGGATTTTTTTTCTCCATGTTTGTGAGTCCTCAAGTACGAGGACACTACACCTATTATTCTAGCTTAAGTTCTTTTATCTATTGAGAGACTATGTTGTATTTCCTATTCTAGATTTTCTGTTTCATGTAAGGACTAAGTCTCAAATTCTTAATTACTAGGTCTAGATGGTATTGTGAGACAAGTATAGATTCTATTTTCATATATGAATTGAAGTTGAATTTCCAAAGTAAAACTTTTAATTTTGCGCTATTATTCTATGATATGTTCAATGATATATGTTAAGGGTTTGTATAAGACCTCTGAGAGGTCAAGTACGCCGTGTCTGACTAGGCAGTGCTCTCGGGTCATGATGCCTTTCGTTCCAGAAATAGAGGCGGGAGATTTTCCCTTTGAGTGGCCTTTACATTCAAAGGGAGTGAGGTACGTGGTGTATATTCGCTTAGAGTCGGAGATCTCCTCCGCATGTGTGGGTTGAATTGGGCCTTTTCCCTTTCCCATTCCTCCATTTGTAAGAAATTTAGTAACATAGCTTGGGCGGTTGATTCTTTTCTGCGAATTTAGGCCTAGCAATTAATACAAAACAAAACCACCCATGTTAGATTCAATTCGATTTTTTTTAAGTTTGAAAAGTTCAAAAAATTACTTGCTGAACCGTTCGGTGACCTAACCCCTTAGCGAAAAAAACTAGGCTCATCGAATGTTTCAAAGTAAAATCATTCAAAAATAAATACAAGTCGACGATGTTCATGGCCATTCAGTGGATCACCGACACTATTTAACAATCTAGAAGTTCAACACCAAATGTTATAGAAAAATTTTAGATATTTAGGGAGCATAAGGGTGATTTGGAAGACTTTCGGTGAGTCACTGAGTGAACTCGATGATCACAGGCATACCTCCAAAAGTTAAATAAATCTAACAAACAAAATGGTGGATTAAAAGTCAATCAAGGGGAATATAGACAAAACACTAAACAACTTATTGAGCTCAACCCATCTCATTGAATAGTCCAACACGAAAGATTATAACTCAGGCCTTCAAAATTTAACCTACATCCCTCAAAAAAAAATTAAACTATTGTTTTATGCAATTGTGTTCACTCTCACACTACCCATGCCCACAGGGTACTCAAACTTCCCCCGATTTGGTCAAATTGGTAAATTGACATATTTTGTCCTCAAGAATGATGTCAAACTCTATATCATTGGGAAAATCTGACAATCGACACAACTCAGGATTACTCATACTTCACCCCCACTAAACCTATAACAAATTAAACATAACCCACACAACCAAACATGGCCAAACTCATGATTTCATCATTTAAGGCTAATTAAATCAATTTAAACTAAATACGGGCAGACATTCATATGACACATTCAACAAATCAGAATAAAACATAGATATCAACCACATATTAAGAAAAGCAACCATATATTCGGAAAATTTGTAATGCTAGGATAGAAGTGAATAGAAAATCCTCTCCACGTTATAGATCCCAACCAGAAAAAGTAAAGTACTACGAGATTAATAAGGTATGTGGTTATAAAAGTTTGGAAGTCAAAAAGCATAAAATGTAGGAGATTTTTGAATTTAAAGTTTTTGGCCTTAAAGACCCTTTAGTTCTCCAACCAGTCGGTAGATTACGACTTACGTTGCCAACCCAGCCAGCTATGCACCGAGTAGTACTTTAGTACTTTGAGTTTTACAATAACACCAGCAAGCTAGGTGGACCAAAAGGCAGTTCAAGTCGGGCTGGCCGGCCTGTTTGGCGGGTCGTCGACCGGACCTTAGGATTACCTAGTGTAATTTTTCCTAAAATTTCACATTTTAAACCCACCCATTGAACATCCGTTATTCAAATGCAATACTAAAAACATAAGAACTTGGGTTGCCTGTCAAGAAGCTCCTTGTTTAATATCCTAGCATGATGAAGATACCCATTAAAGTTGTATGATGACGAAGATACCCATAAAAGTTTTATACTTGGGATTGTGCATGGTTACTCGTTAGTCTCCCTATTGGCCTTGGATTCAAATGCGTCAAGCTTTAACCCATTTTTGTATCTAAGTCCTTAATTGACACCAAATGAGAATAATAGTCATCTTGAGAGTCGAGACATCTTCCTTTATCCCTTTCAACACCTTGTATGGCCCTTCCTTTTTAATGCATGAGAGCATATCTTCAGTGCAAAAGCTTTTCAGGTCAGTGCTTTTCTTTTCATGTTGTTATTGCTCATGAGAAGGCACATATCTATCCTTGACCCAATATGTCTTTCTAACTAGTTCCATGGTTACACATTCCCAATTATGGTCTCTCTAACCGTCATCACACTCTCTATTCTAACATTGATTCTCACTTGACCTTGGATAGTTCAGATGGAAACTACCACATTTATTTACATGAAAGATCACTTCATCAATATATAAATCCTCAAAATGTGTCCTACCGATGTTCATTCCACTAATAACAACATCATTCACAACTTTCACACCAATAATCATGATGTTTTTGGATAAGAACTCCATTGGGTCATCATCTTGGCCATGTTTTGATCCCATTCATGGGTCTTTTTAATTTTCTCCTTGGTTATCCTAAAAATCAAAGGATATCCTTTATCCTTTCTCATGTACAAAGCACAATTGATTTTTGTGATGCCATCAAGCGAATTGGAAGCAATTTCAAATGTCTTCCTTATACATCCATAGACAAGTTGGTCAGCCACACCTCTATTCGCTTAATCTTATTTTGATAGAATGTTGTAGAAAGACATTGTTTGGGAGGTTTTTATTCAAACATTGATGTATAAATTTTTTGACATTGTAGCCAAGCCTCATGGATTGCCTCACCACTCAAGCATTTGAAACACTGGATAATATCTCTCAACGAAATCATCCTCAAAGGAGGAAAGAACCTTATGTAGAATGCTAAATTCAGTTCATCCCAAGTAGTAATGAAGTCCCTAGGTAGGTCGGGTAACCACTTGTTAGCTTTCTCCGGCAAAGAAAAAGGGAAAAATCTGAGGTGGACTTACTCTTGGGATATGTTATTACAAAAAAGGGAGCACTGATGTCAACAATGTTCTGAATATGGTTATGGGGATCCTCATGAGACAAGCCTTCATTTGCAAGAGCTGAAACATAAGCTTGTCACGTGGAACACCACATTTCCCTCAACTCAAGGCAACCAAATAGCACTTACCCAACCGAAATGTATCTCATTCACCAGTACTTCATTCACATCATTCATATTATCGATGCCGTTATTTTGGCCCAGTTTTCTGGGATTTCTTCCATTGACACGCATTAGATCACCGGCTCAAAGGATAAAAGCAAAACACTAAAGGTAGATAGGTTCAACTACAACACAACCATATCATAAACCAACTTCATTAGGAGAATTCCATTACACCACTCCCTGCAATGACATCATTTATGATAAACACATCTACACCTCATTAAATACTTGGTGTAGGCGATCATATTCTATTACAAAAGTCAACAAATAGCGGGGTTTGAACCCACATGGAGAGGTACTTTATAAAATTTGAATAATAAGTATAAGTTGTATTCTAATAAGTTATAGAGGTAGACATTAGATAAACCAACAAAAGTATATTAATTATTTGGCAACAAATGTCAGGTTGGGGGTTTAAAAGTGCCAATTAAAAACTACAATATCTTGAAAAGGCGGGGAGTAATCAAATACAGATGAATTCTCAGTGATGCGATTATACCTAGTTTTTGTATATGGTTAATTGAAATTTACTAACAATGGATGCATATTAGTGGCTAGGCTAGGCTATAGATGCAATAACTACCGCACGAACAAGTATTATGATTCAAATGAGTTCTCTTGATCCTCAACAAGCTTAACAATATAAATAGCTCAAAACGTGAATTTGTCTACTCTCTCAAAGTAAATAGGTATGACAGAATTAAGATTCTATCAATCAAGCAAGCCTAGAACACAAAGCTAAAATTGTATTTGCAACTACAGTTTATGAGTTAATGCACAACTATCAAAACAAATAGCTTTAAACACCATTTAAATTAGTAAACAGCAATACCCATAGGCTAATAAGAACAAATAAACATATGATAACACCCCCAAGAATTGGGGTTTTAGTTAAATATCATTAAAAGGAAGAAATCTATACTAATACGTTATGCATAATATGGGTATTGCAATCCACAACTTTACACTAATCTACAATGCTTGATATACAAAACCCAATTCAAAATCTACTAGAGAACTCCTAATACTAAGTAACAAATGAATGTTCCAAGTTCTACAGTGGATAAATTACTCAACAAATAACTAGATTTAAGACTAAACCCTATTTCAGGATTTTTAAGTTCAATTTATACTTCCTCAAATTTTGGTCATCAATATCAATAGGCAAGGTTAGTCGAGCATCGGCGATGTGCCAATAGCACCATTCCATCACCGGCTTGTCATGGATCATTTACTCAAGGTTATGTTACTTTAGGCGATCAAAGTTTGTATCGCCAAAGTTCCAAATACATTGCGAATTTATCTTTTCCCTAGGGATGGCAGTCTTGAACTTTATGTGAGCTTAAGTGTGTCTTGGCTAGTTCCCTAGTGGCTTTGCCGATTTTTAGCTTTTCTATCTTCATCCTTTTTCATCTTTTCACTCCTTTTTGCCCAGTGATGTCCTTGACTTGATCCTTTTCTTTCATTGTTGTAAATAAACACTTTCACATTAGTTCATATAATAAATTAGGCATTGAGGACAATAAAACTATAAAAAAACATTCCCTAAATGAGTAAAAATCTCATAGTCATCAACCTCCAAATATTATCCAAGTTGCCTAACTTCTTTATTGTAGAAATGATTCAGCCAGATATTATGAAGTTCTTAACTTCTGATACAATTAACTCTCTTTGTTGACATTTTATGCTATAGGGATCTCTCTGTAGTTGCAATTGTGCGTGCTTAAACTTCACTCTGTCTACATTTTCCTCACTCACTATATTTGGAACTCTTTTGCATGTAACACCTTTAACTTCTTCTTTAGCAACTTTAATTATCTCACATTTTGGTACTTCATACAGTCCTCTATATGTGCCTTTCATCCTTCTTTCATAATTGCTAGAATCTTTGAGTCTTTGTACTTATATTACATATTAGAAAAGCTTTACTGGTTTCATACTCCTCATTAAGAACTACTTTTACTGGGTAATGGTCACTTATTCCCTCTGGCAAGAATAATGCTTTGAAACTAGGCATTGTGTATATCATTCTATGTTGATGAATATCGAGTCTAATTTTGAAAAATATTCTGGTTTCTTCGAGTTTATCACTCCAAGTGTATCGGTTCCCCTGAGTAGGAAATTCCACCAATCCTCTTTCCTTTATTCATTTATTGAAGTCCATAATTTTGGCTATGTTATTGGATCGCCCCCTATTATTTACTTGGCATTCACGACATATTTAAAATCACCTAACCCCAATTATGGTTAAGTGCACCTCTTACTTTGGATAAATAACTCTCCCACAACTCCTTTCTACCTTCCCTGTAATTGAAGGCATATCCATATGAAATTTCAAAGCAAAGTTGGAGGGGAATGAATTTTACCTCACAAGTAACTTGTTGAGCAGTCATGTCTGTGAGGTTTAAAAAATAATTGTCTGGCCTCCATGCCATTAATATTCTACAATTTTTGTGCCTCTCTAAATAAGTAACTACTTCCATCCAACAAGCATACTTTCAACCAACTTTTTAGTTTTCCCACTTATTTTTCAAGTAAGCCAATCAAAGTTACCTTTTATTCATTGCAAAGGATTTTGACTTCCTTTTGCTTAATTGGAGAATTAACCCTCTTACTTTTGAGTTAAATATAATCATCATTCCTAGACTTTGTTTTAGCCTTGCCTCCTGTGTAATCTATGTTTCCTTTCATTCAGCTTTTGTTTTGCTGCACTTGAAAAGTGCTAGAAATTTCTGAGAGGTATGCCCTGGAGGACTCCTTTGAAGTGTCTTCCTTATCCTTATATGTGTGTGCCGTCCCTCCTTATTACTCGTTTCCACCTTCCCCCCTGTTGAGTTTGTAGTTGTTGTGCAACTTGAGCCCCTGGTTTAGCTTGACACTTTTTATTGTAATTCCTTCCCTCTGTCCATCTCCTTTTATGAGGTACCTGAATAGGCTTGGGACCTTTCTTTTTAAGTCTGCAGACCTCCTCTTCAAGCTTATATTTTCTTAAAGAACTTGCATAGTATTGGCTTCAAGTAAAAGTGTACAGGCTGCTCAATCAGTCGACCTTTTTCAATTCAAAAATTTCACCACCCCTAAAAGTTGTGTTCCCATCTCAACCAATGAAAAATCATGCAAAATTTTGACTAGCACTTTCCCTTGTGTTGTGGTAAACCATCATAGGTTTTTTGTGAAGCGGCTTATTTTACTCAGCCTTTCCCTACTCCGATACATGAAATCCACACAGGGGAATTTGACCCATATTGGGACTGTTTTTAGTTCCTCTTTGGTGAATTGTAACTCTTGTATCCATTCCTAACCATGAATGGTTTATTATCAAAATGAAAAATACTAACTTATAATTGCTCCTATTTTCCAATCATAGTTTCAATCCTCACCGCTAGTATCCCATTTTCTTAACATGGCCACCTTATCTACTATACCTTATTCTTCCCATAAACCTCTATATGTTTCACTGTATCACTGTAAAAGGAGGGCATGTACCCAACTCATAACAACAACATCATTGACCTAGTGAGTAATTTCAGAGCTTTAATCCTCTAATTCGATTCTAATTTCCCCCTTCTTTATTGGACGTAAATACTACAATTTTTATCCCACATTATCCAATTTCGCTCTATCAAAGTCATCCCATATTGAATTTTTCTTGCCAAGTGCATTAGCCTCATCTTCCTCTTCATCTGCCCATGATTTTTTACTGCTACTACTTCATTCCACAGGTCTTCGATATTCATTGGTCTAAATAACCCAATCTGAGATGGCTATTAATTTGGATCGTTGCTTTGTATTGCTTCCTTGTTGCATGGCAAACTGCCACAACAAAAATCGTGAAGAAAACTAAAACTAGAATTCCTAGGAAGAAGAATGAAAATACCACTATTTTAAAAGAACTTGCGTATGAAGCAGTTTCTTTTTCTCAAGTAGAAGCAGAATTTTCTCAAAAATAAAATGAAGAAAGAGAAAAAAATGAAGTTATTGATGATAGAGAAAGAGCGACGACTCATACATACACACCAATTGTGTTTCCCTTGTGTCATCAAACTATATTGTTTCATTTAACTTTTATTTAAATTTCTTGAGATCTACTATTCATGGTACCGTTATCATTTTATAAGGTCATGTATTGTTTTCTCTTACTGATTGCGATGACCAATTCTATAACAGACCTTTCTTCCACGGAAATTGGTTAGTACTCTAACAAGCATGACGGGAAAATCTTATCTTCGAAAGAAAGAACATTAACTATCTCCTTAGTTGTAGTGTTGATGGAGCTGCCATTGTTTGGAATGTGAAATCTGGTGAATGGATGTCGCAATTTAAATTTTATTCAGGTGTTTGGTTTCCTTTGCGTTAATTTTTCTTTAATTTCACCTCATATATTTCCACAGATAATTTTTATTGTTTTGTTGTTTAAAATAAAAGGTCTGGTTGCATGATTCAGATAATATCACATGGATAATTGGCCAATAATTGATTATTTTTGTACATAAATGGAGCATGAAATAGTATGTTTTTTCCAGCATGTTTTTAGAGAATATCGCAAAGTACTCGATTTTTGATTTTTGTTTTTTTGTTTGTGGTCTTTGTTGATTCATTTTAAAAAAATTTACATCATATGCTAAATATTTTATATTTTTAGGAGATATCTACCATCAAATGGAGCCCAGTAAGAGAAAACAATACATGACCTTATAAAATGATAACCAACAACGTATTTATTCTACGTATGATATTTACAATATTCTTTCAGATATGTTGTGGGCTCTAAAAAATCAACCTATTTTCTGAAAATAAGATTGAATAAATACTCTCTATCAAACTAAAATAAGTCCAATTCTTTTCTCATTTTATATAAATATATTTTATTTATTTTCTTATAAAAGGACCCTTGTTCCTGCATACTTAAAATTCAATGAGCGGTCATTTGATAGAGTGTATGAGAATATTGTAAAATATAGTGTATTAGTAATATTTTGCACTAGGAATCCTTGCATTAGTTATGATGAACTTTTTTTGGTTCAATATTTGCTTTGTTTCCAAATATCCCCTCCACAAATATAATTGAAAGGGTCCAAAAAAAGTTTTCGAGGTTAATTGTGACTTTAGAAATGTTAATTCATGTGTTAGAACTCATTGATTACTAATGGATAGAAATAACTATTATTAGTAATACAATCTTAAATACACAATAGTGTATTACTACTATAACCATTAGTTATGCATATGTTAGAAAAGTAAGGTACTAATAATACATTAAGCTAATGCAAGCATTATTTTTTCCAATACACTCTACCAAACCACCTATAAATGTTAAAGCGAAAGTTAAAAAATAAAAATGCAAATATTATTTTTTATAAGTAAACTTATTGGACCATAAGAAAATTTTCCTAGCCAAAATTCATGAAATCATTATTTTTAGCTAACTAGTTAGAATATACATATACACACACACACACATTATAAGTCAATAATTCAATCATTTTTTTTCAAATGTAATTAATAATTAGTCGACCAAATTTAATTTATCCTCTGCGAAATGGAAATATAAATCACACTTCCTCTTTATTTTTCTCTAACCGAGTCATCTCTATATACACAAAATTTTGTTAGTTAATTTGTTTTAACAATATTCAGGGCTTCAAGCTATGATCACTGACCACCATTGGTGCATTCACAGGCATAGTAATCATCCTCACCGGATTTGTAGAAAACGCCACGAACACCTCTGCCCTTGCTACCGTGACGACCACCGGAGTATCTACCCCCTCCATTACAATGTATTTTCAATCTAGATACATTCCCTCAAAAAGTGTCCATACTCACCACACTAAAATGATTTGTTTTCTCCTCCACCTGTTCCGTCTCCATAACCGCTGCCTCCACCATATCCCCAATTACCTCCACTACATCCACCTGTTGTATATATGACTCGTTAAGTGAAAAAAAGAAAAAAATAGGAAGAGTGATTTATATAGCAGTTTTTCAAAGTAAACATTTAATTTTGTACAATAATTATTAATTATATCTGAAAAAATGTTATTAAATTATTGACTATTTATATATATAGTCAATACTCTAACTAATTATCTAAAAGCAAAGATTTCATTAATTTTGGCTGGGGAAATTTTTTTATTGTTTAATAAATTTACTTATCAAAAAGAATATTTGTATTAATCATAAGTTCATAAACAATATACAATACTAAGAGGTAAGTGAATCACTAAGAGGTAAATTTACTAGTTTCGTTACAACATATATAATATTTAGTAACAGTGTTTTTTTTAAAAAATATTAGTAAGATGACATGTGGTGCAACTGCTTTGTACCTTCAAGTTCTCTTTTTGACCAAAGTTCTCTTTTCTCCATTTTTTCCAATTTCGTTCTTGAATAATTGACATATGATATAAATTCAATTTAATAAATAAGATTTAATTAATGAAACAAATTTCTTAATCATAATTTATATAATGAATACATTATATATTAGAAAAAATAATTTACCTTTCTTCTTGTTTATCTCTCACGCAGAATGTCGCGACCCTGATCGTCGTGATTGGCACCACACTAAATCTACAATGCGAGAACAACTACTACTAGAGACCAAGCAACTTAAAGAAAACTATTAATTTGAAGATATGGAAGCTGGTTTAAATGACTAAATAAATAAGGAGTTCCTATAAACTCCGAAATTGTAAAACAACTATTGCGAAAATTCAACCCCTAGATGTGAAAGTCAGCGTACCAAAACTCTACCAATCAACAAGACTAAGAAAAAAGTGCGCAATCACGAAATTAAAGCATAAACAGTAATCTGAGTCAGAAAAGAATGGACTAAACTATTGATGGATCAATGATATCTTGAAAGAACTGACTCACCCTTGAATCGTGTCTATGTCAATGGTCTCCTAACTAAAGTCTGCCAGTATCTACATGAAGATGCCTTGTAATAAGCAATGAAAGAGAAGGTGCAGTATCAGTACACAAAACCATGGTGTACTGGTAGGATCACGCAGCTATGCAAGTCAAAGCAATATAAGCAAGTAATTGAAATACAATATAAATATATAGATAATGCATAATTCAAATATAATTTTAGGAGCAACATACAGTTTCCCAACATCAATGATAGGTAATTTATAAGTGTAACATTCACGTGGTGGTTCTCTTATGAAACCCACACCCAAACTGTTAGTGTGTTAAAAAGTCACACCTGATCCAATATATGTGTTGGAACGTGGTACCCGGTCCAATATATGTGTCAAAATGTAACACCCAATCCAATACATGTGTCAGAGCATGACACCCGATCCTGCCAGCACAACCATAATCAAAATAACACTCATAATGAACAGTGCACATAGTCACACAGTTAAGTAACAAGTTCATGGCATGTAATTGTTTATACTTAATGATGTTATTCGGTTTGATTAATGTTTTCCTATTCACATGAATGCTTACAATGAAGCAAATAACAAGCATATATAAAACAATAAGAAGTCAAACCATAACTTACCTTGAAATGAAGCTTGGATACTCTGAAGACTCTTAAGCCTTCCCCTTACGGAGTCTTTGCGCTTGTTCTTAGTCTAAAACAAGTAACGTAAGAAAAGAAACAATAAATAAGGCCTAATTTACCGAGATTACATCAAAATATTAGCCCAAGGACAAATCCACGATCCTAATGTTCAATTAAGGCTTTTCCCACCATTAACTTTTCAGGCCACCCCTAATAATGATTTAAGAGGATTTTAAATTCTAAGAAATAAAATACAGATTATGGGAGTAATTAACTTAATAACTTTAGAATGAGAATTCGTGGAATCTGATATGAAACTATCCTAGGTCGTCCCTTAGATCTACGAACAATGTTTAGCAGACAATAATATTTTAGGGATTTTCACAAATTTATGTCGCGACTGGCCCTCCATAGTGGTGTCAACCTAGTGGTATTAATCCCACCTCACGAGAATGCACAGAGATAGAAACTCATAATTTGAGTTCAAAGCTCCCATTTTACAACAGACCTTCAAACCTGAACGTTCTTAAACTACCTTTTGACGCCAAAATTTGTTTCAAGAGTAGAACTCATGTGAATACGATTTTGTAATGCAATAAAGGCTTCTTAATGTCTTGGTTATCCACTCACGTGATTTAACTCATAATTGAATACTCAATACATTATCATGTTGTCCTTCATCTCACTTGACTCAAAATTTGTCAAAGTCTGAAAACCCATAAATACAATAAATAGGATCGAACATGCACGATATACATGGGTAAGTTTGACAAACACTCCAACTGGGTAGAAATATGGGCGAGGGAATCAAGCAAATTACAAACCAAATCAAATACCCAGGAAAAATGAATTACACATATAAAAATAGTAGAAACCAAATTAAACCAAATAGTAGACGTCCGGTAAAAGGCAAGAAAAGTACTTATGATCACTTCATCAGATACGTAAACCTTGATCCTGATCGGAAATGCATAAAACTAAGCCATGTCATCTTGACTGGCGACATCCTTACTTGGCTGCAGTGCTCCTCTAAGTTTATTCCCTCCTCACCCACATTGCTGGCGTTCTCTACCTTTACCACCAATTCCCTCTTGTACCACTAATCTCGTCTGTTGTTGTACAGAGTAAGACATGCATGGATGGGGACAAACTCTCCGCATATGCCCAGGTTCTTCAGAATTGTAACAACTGTAGTAGAAAGACGGTGTGTTTACAAATGAAGGTGCGGCTCCGTGACTATCATGAATAAGATTTTGTTTTAAAGTTCTCGAATAACCACCTACATAAGTAGGCATCGCTGATTGAAATGGTTGGGATGCGAGTGCGGGCCTATTTGAACCTCCGTCGTAGGAGCCATAACAGTTACCTGTGTTCTTGGACTTCTTCAACAAATCCTTTGTCTTCTCATCATGTCAAAATCTTTCAAGTTTTTTCACTAAGTCTTTCACCTCATTGAAAATTTACCTACAAAGGTCACAAGAGTAAACATTACTTGTAACTCAGATTTCAATACCTTGATGAATAGATGAATCCTCTCCTCATCTATAGTCACTAACTAGGTATAATATCTGGAAAAAACATGGAACTTCCCCTCATAGGTAACTAAAATCATAACAACCTGCTCCAAGGCCATAAACTCATCCTTCTTAGCTTGATCTCTTAATGTCCGAGGAACATATTTATCCAAGAACCAAGCATTGAACTGCGTCCAAGTTAAGGGCCTATCAGACGGGATATTCGTCTTTTTATCTCTGCTTTTCAACTCTAAACCTTCTAAACATCAATGGATCATTTCCCAATCACTTAAGATCTCTAATAACCTCAATAAACAATAGTTTACGCTCGATAAAAACCCTGGAAAAAAATCAAAATAAATAAAGGCAAACTACAACTCAACCGATGAGAACTCAACCATTGTTCTTCAACAATTTTAATGTCCGTCATTCAAGGTACTCAAAATCTCTAAATATAAAAAATTATCGTGTGGGTCACCTAACCTAACACCAAAATATCTCACATACCATATTAGGGATCACCCACAACGAATTGCACTCGATAATCTTGGCGTTGATGAATTCTTGATCTTTCTCCCTTCTCGTTCTTCTCTTTTCTTTTCTCCCAAACCTTGAGAGAATGACTTTTCTAAAACAAAAATCTTGATAAGGACCTTTCTCAATCCAACTGGCCAACTTTCGATAGACATATATCCCTCATACATTATTGAAAATGAACAAACTCAACAGTGTTGTAAAGATCTAATCTACTTGATAATACATTTGTGATATATAGAATACATAAATATAAATACAAATACCTTCTCAAATATAAATATATATTTGCATTAATAAAAAAAATATCTCATAAAATTAGCTATTAAATAAATGATAAAGATTAAACTATTACAAGCTTCAATTGGCGTTATTACAAGTCATATAATTTATTTCGTCTAAAATAGTGGAATACTAAGAAACAGTAAATAATTAAAAACAAAAGGGCATTATTTATATGGTACTAACTACTTTGAAGCAATCTTCTTGGGAGTCTAAATCACATACATTATTACATTGATAAGTAAAATAATTGTTTTGTATTTAGCATCAAAAATAAATCATGAAAATTCTATAAATGTCGGGAAAAGATATTCAAAAGCATATATCTACATCACAAGATACATTGTTAACAAAAACAAATGAATTTAGGATACATCATGTTAATTTCGTATATTGAAACATTACATACTAATGTGTACATTAATGAAGAAAATAATTATTGTATCATACAAATTATAATATTTTCCTCAAGTACTCGAGGGTATGAAATATATTCTTTTGGGATAGCACGACTTACTGAATTTGAATAGTGATACCTCATATTCTGCTAAACTTCGAACTAACTGAATTGATAACAAATTACACAAAATAAAAATAAAATACAAGAACAAGAAGAGTAGAAGATAAGAAAAAGTTGTAGTTGAAAATGAGAGGAAGTTCCTCTATTTATAGTCAACAGAGGGTAGTACGAACAAATGGCTATGTGTCTTATCTGAACGATCATGACCTTTTTGTTATGTCACAACACTTTGTAAAGTCAACTTATTGAAGAAGACACAAATCTTTGGAAAAGTCACAACTTATTCAAAAGACGTAACTATTTGAAAAAATCACAACTCTTTGGAAAAGTAACAACACATTAAAAAATAACAACCCTTTGAAAAAAGGCACAAGTTATCAACAAAGTCCCGACTCATCTTAAAAGTAACAACCTAAGTTAGATATATTATAGTTATTTAATATTCAAGTTAGGAGTTCAGGTTTGATAGGTTTATGTATATATATATATATATATATATATATATATATACGTATATATGATGGCAACTCTTCAAATTTTTTTATTTGGATATTAAACAGTAGAGTCTATTTTAAAGGAAAACAATATCTATTTCAAGAAAAAAAAATTGTTACATTGTTTTATCACTCATAACTTTTAAATTCTTATGTAATGAGATTTATTATAATAATTAAAATCAATATCAATGTACTCATTTGTCAAGAAAATAACAATTTAAGTATTAAAAGGCTTATGAATTTCAAATTCTACCATTATGCGATTAAGACATTTGTGTGTAATTAAATTTTAATTTAGGAAAGTGGAAATTTTCGATTGGATCAACTTCAAATGATCATGACTCTTAGATCAATAGGAATTATGTGCCCCATGACGTATTATAGGATAGAATTGAATCCTCTTTGCAACGCCACCGATTTAGCTAAAATTTGATCTCTAAGTAAAAATTTGTGCTTATTTTAGTGAAGCCCTATCAGGCATACATAACCTATAACCCCACACCTACGGACCTTAGGTTGACCAACAGCCCGTAACTCATTCAATCGGTGTCTTGTGACATCATTTTTATGTTAGGGATCTTTTGGTCCTTTTCTTGTGCGTTGGATCCCTAAAATATGCCATTTTAACATTAAACTACATAGTTTTGGTTAGTATAGACAAGAAACATAATTAAGACTTATCCAAGTCAGATAATTCACCAAAACATAGAATAACTAGATCTAAGAAGGAGAAAAAAGTCAAGAACCCTATTTCAAGAACATAACAAGAATCCATCAATTCCAATCCTGAAATAAGAAGATTTCTCCGTGGAATTCATCACCAAGTATGTTGGATTTTACTAGTTGGTTCCTTTCTCACATTAGGTCCCTAGAATTCAGTAAAATGATTGATTCTCTACTATTAACTATAACTAGGATTTCCATATATTCACCAAATTAACATGAATTAGTTATTTAAACGATCCAAATCAGATTATGATGTGATTACTTGGTTTCTTGAATGAATTTCATATCCTTATCTATTTAGTTCTTTAGTTTTTAAATTACACATGCTAGACCAAATATTTCAATTATTTATGATATACATGCCTCGATTTTCCAATGTGTTATTACTAGTATAATAATGTTGGACTCTCGGTTTGCATATAAATTTTGAGCTTTGCAATATATTACAGAGATTCGGTCTTTATGTGTTAATCATTTAAACTATTTGGAGTAGCATAATATTGTGTTGGTCTAGGGTAAGTAACACATATAGTCCCAGAACTACAAACCACGTAGGTTGTCAGTCCCATATGTGGCATCTATTTAGTGATCATGATGGCACGCCTCTACACCTTGGCTGGGTGTATTGGGTCCTCTTGATTGGGACTCTACATCTAATTCCAAATTTACTTCGTGTGGTTTTATGTCGGTTATTTGTAGCTCTCTTAATTCATTCAAACTCCGTTGCATTGAACATATTTCATTACAGTCAGTATTCAGTCATACTATATTATAGGTTTGGTGATTGCATTCAGTTAGGTAAGTATTAAATATATATACCACGTTCAGATCATTCTCTTGCTTTATTGCTTGTTAAGTTATATGCTTTTATCAACTTTACTCTATCATGAATGTTGAGTACCTTTAAAGTACTTACGCATACTCTGTGCTTCATCTTCTCATTATGTAGGTCCAGGTTCTCAACATCCAGATCACACATAGATCACTTTATGATATTGATATACAATAGTTTCACGGTATTTTTAATACTCTTTCCTTCATTTTAGTGTTTGTCCAAAAGCCTTTTTGTATTGATTTTTATGTAAGTTTCTCTTTATTTGTAGGAAATCTGTCTAAAGATGAATGCGGAATTTTTTGAGCAAGAAATGCAGAAAAGTTACCACCTACGGGGCTTGTGACAGTCCGTCGAGCTTGTGACTGTCCATAGGTGGCATCGTTGTGAAGCTTCTAAAGGAAGATGGGGAAGTCTGACCTAAGTGTGGGATTACGAAGTTCATGATGGACCGTTATAGCAACGACGGTCCGTCCTACTGGTTTGTCGTGATTATCAGAGAGTAGTCCCAATACCCAAATTCCAAGAAGTTTAAGTGTTATGGAACATAGTCCCTCAACGGACCGTCATGCTTTGAACGGACCGTCATACCTCTTCGTCGAGGGTAAGGAAGAAAGCAATACAAGGATTTGTAAAGTATAGGATGACGGAGGCCATAACGGCCCGTCGAGACCATGACGGCCCGTCGTGATTACGATGGCCCGTCACAAGGTCCGTCGCTCGGATGCATTTTGACAGATTTTCAGCAATTATAGTCCTTCTTTTATTAGGTTTTTGTTTTTTATAAACAGTTGGAGAAACCTTGTTTTTGGGGTTAGACTCTTTGTTGGTAGACTTTTTGTTTTTAGACTTTTTTGTTTTTTAGACTTTTGGAGAATCTTTAGTCCTCGATTAATTTTAGTAATTAAGACAGTTTTTCTGGAATTGATTGTTGGTGTGTTTGTTGATTAATCAAGTGAACTTCTGCATTGTATTCTCTCTCATTGAAGTAAGTGCATGAATTCTTATATTACATATATGAATATTGTGATTATGACTATAGGTCACTAAACTCCATAACTAGGGTTGTAGGAACCATGGGTGAATAATGTGATAAAATCTAACTTAAATAACAATTCTTGAATAGTGTCTTGCATGTATTGATAACTCTTTCCTTTAGAAGTCTTTGTAACGGATGGCCAATGTTAGAACTCGCCTTAATGCTACTTGTCGGACCAAGGAGGTAGATATTAGGAAAAGAATTATCAACATAGATTCAGTGTATACTATCTAATAGGCTAGTGTTGATTGGTACGAGGTAATAACTTAGTCAAATATCGAATACAATGCTGAATATGAGGTAAAGGTAAGGGTCAGTAAAGCAACACACGTAGCCGGACCAAGGCGCGGAGTGAAATTTTCGAGATGCCGGACAAAGAATTTAGAAATACATAACTTATCACTTTGCATGCAAGATACTAGGAAAGAATTGTTATAGTTAGAATTATCAAGTTAGGAACCTGTGGGGAACACTTAAACCCTAGTTACTTTTATTTACTAATTAAACTCCAAGATTTGAATCTGTTAGTTCTTTACTTTAATTTAGGTAGTTATTTGCATTAATTTAGAAATAAACCCCCCCCCCCTTTTATTGTTTTTTGTTTTCTATAGGAAATAATTGACTAAATAATAGTAATAATAGATTAAAGTTAAGTCTGAACTATTTTCCTCGTAGAAATGATCCCAACCTAATTAGATGGGTTCTTTACTCTATACGACCGCTTTACTTCTTATTTGAGAAGTAAGTTTGAGCGTTATCAAATTTTGGTGCCTTTGCCGGGGAGAGTAGCTTTTAGATTAACTTAAACTTATTACTAAAGTTTAGTAAATATTTTCTTGATTTTACTTTTCTATTGTTTTTTATTCTTCCAGAACTATCTTCCTTCTATGCCAAATACATGGAGAGGAAGAGAACTCTTGTTTCCCTATGATCACGAATTAAAGTGTATATTACGCAACATGAATCAAAACTTGAGTATTGACGATGATGATCTAAACTAGAACATCCAAGCTCCGGTTGATGTTTATGTTCTGTTATTACCCGATGATCCAGGTGAAAATCAATAAAGGGGACAAAATCCCGCTCCACATCCTCAAGAATACTACAGATGCTGTGATACTAGACTTTGATGGGCCACTTGTCTTTCCCCCTCTACCACAAGGCCACACCTTTGTGGTAACTAAAAGTCTGATGCAAATTCTCACTGCCAGAGGTTTGTTATCAGGTCTACCTTTTGAGGATCCACATGCCCATATAGCTAAGGTAAGGGCAGTGTGTAAAAGTTGTGTAGGGAGGCCTGATTTGGATTTAGATTTAATAGGTCTAAGAGTATTTCCTCTTTCATTGACGGGAGAGGCTGTTATTTTGTTCAGCAAGCTCCCTTACACCTCAATTTTCACTTGGAACCAACTAAGAGACGTTTTCTTAGCACGTTACTTCCCGGTCTCCAAGAAACTAAACCACAAAGATAGAGCGTACAACTTTGCGGCACTACCCGGAGAGTCAATTAGTAGTTCTAGGGATAGATTCACCTCAATTTTTAGAAGCGTCCCCAATCCCCGCATAGATAATGAGTCACTGAAGAAATACTTCTATCGGGGACAGGATGATAATAATAAAGCGGTGTTGTATACTATAGCGGGTGGTTCTTATAGGGAGTGTCCTTATGCTGAGATTGCCGAAAAGCTACAAAAAATATCCCGAAACAATAATGATTTGAGTACTAGGAAGTCAGATACTGGAGAAACACCTTCGCAGTGCAATCCACTCACAATCCAGCCACAAATGAGATTCATGAAGAGATGGCTCAGATGAGAATTGAGCTTGGGTTGGTATTAAAACATGTCACTTGGGGTGCAGAAAAGATAAATGTAGTTAACTACTTGTCTAAACCAGCACCACCAAATGATGAATGTTATTATGTGAAGAATTCCTATGCAGTAAATGAGCAGACGGGGGGGTGTTTCCAAATGAGTGCCTCAGGCTTAAATCAGGAGAATTGGAGCCAAGGTCAAGGAAACCAAGGTCGGATCTATGGTAACTATAACCGTGAGGGTTATTATGTCCGAGATGGAAACCATAACCTCGAGAACAACTTTAACAGAGGTAACTATGGTAACAGAAATGATAGGAATGGGCCCTATGTCCCTCTTCAAAATCGTGACGTTACTCTTAGGGATGGTGGAGATAGTATGGCGCAAGTTGAGGATATGTTGCACAAAATGATGATGAGGTTCGATGCTAGTGATGAGAATATTGAAGAGTTAAGGAGTGATTTAGCGGGTATTGGGCAGAAAGTTTATACACATGCAATATCCATTAAGCAGCTTGAGTTACAAATGACCCAATTATCTACGACGGTGAATACACGGCATCCGGGCACTCTTCCTAGCTACACTCTCTAAAATCTGAAAAATGATAGATACTGTATGGCAATCACTACTCGAGGTGGGAAGCATACCATTGACCCACCTATGCCTTCTAATGAGGAAAAGTTGATAAAAGATAATGATAAAGGGGTAGAGGTTAGTGGTGAAGTAGAAGATAACACGGGAAAAGATGTTGAAGTGCCTACAAAGGTAACTCCCATGCCTAGACCACCACCACCCTTTCCTCAAAGATAAGTGAAAAAGACCGAGGATTTTAAGTATTGGCGTCTTATAGCAATGTTAAAGCAACTTTCTATCAATGTCCCTGCGGTAGAGAACAAATGCCCAGGTTTTGCCAAGTTTATGAAAGATCTAGTTACAAAGAAAAGATCGATCACTTTTGAGGATGATGATAGAATGCATCATTGTAGTGCTATTGCTACAAGTTCTCTGGTACAAAATAAAGAAGATCCGGGAGCGTTCACTATTCCTTGTACAATCGGGTCATTAAATTTTTTTAAATCATTATGTGATCTGGGGGCAAGCATAAATCTCATGCCCCTTTTGATTTATAAGAAGTTGGGTTGGGGTGATCCAAAGCCCTCTGCAATGCGACTACTGATGGTCGATCGAATAGTAAAAAGGCCAATAAGGATACTCCACGATGTGCTAGTAAAAGTGGAGTCATTCGTATTTTCGGAAGATTTTGTTATTCTTGATTGTGAAGTCGATTTTTAAGTGCCTAGTATTCTTGGGAGGCCATTCCTTGCTACAGGTAGAGCCTTAGTTGATATGGAAAAAAAATTTGGTTGAACAATGAGGAAGCGACCTTCAACATTTGCAGGTCCATTAGGAAGAGTGGTGAGCTCCAATTGGTATCTGCTATATCCTACAAAGAAAAGATGAAGAAACACCATGACCTAAAAATTGAAAAACGAGAGTTTATGGTGGGGGATTTGGTGATTTTATACAATTATAGGTTGCGTCTGTTTCCGGACAAGCTCAAGTCCAAATGGACTGGCCTTTACTTGATTATCCAACTATTCCCTCATAGAGAAGTTGAGTTAGAAACCAAAGAGGGAGTGCGCTTCAAGGTGAATGAACAAGGAATAAAAATCTATTTCGGGCATGCTGAATCGCCGAATAAAGTGTTCGAGGCATACCATCTTGATGAAGTCTGAGTAATCAAGTGTCTTCAGTCGTGCCGTGCGTTAAATCAAGCACTGGTTGGGAGGAAACCCAATACGTATAGTTTTCTTTCTAGTAATTGTAGCATTTTCTACTAATGGGTTTTAAATTTGCAGGTACCACATCACCAAGATATTCTACAGAAAATCACTATTCAAAAGTCACTGACGGATACATTTATGGAGCGTCACGCATGTGACGGATCATCGCATGAATCTATCGTTCCAAGTACGTCTTTCATTTATTTTCAAAACACACGTAACAGAACCAATTATGGACAATCACAATTGCGACAGACCGTCGTCAGGGACTCGTTGCATCATTAATGAGCGTAGCCAACCCAACCCGGCTGAGGTTTTTTCAAAATTGTTAACCTTTAAAAAACCCACCCCTTCATTTCACCCATTTCCTTCCTTGTTTCTACAATTTCCCTCCATTTCAAACTTCCAACTTCCTACCTCTCTTCTCTATTAATTGATCGCTACCCCAAATTCCCCAATTTCTGATATCTCCTTTCTACTAGTCAGGGTCGGTTACTGTGGTTTTGTTCTTGATCACCAACTTCCTCCCTAGCTTGTTTTTCTCCTCTTCTCAGGTATGTGTCTCTGATCTCTACCCAATTACATTGAATTTTTTTTAATTCGTATTAGCCTTTTTTTTGGTGGGTCTTAATTCGTTGATCCAATTTTGTTTGATCTAGGTTGAGAATGCTCAAATTGCATTGTCAAAACTCTAGATATAGGTGATTTAGTATTGCTAGTTTGCTAGGTATTTGGGTTAGAAACATGTAGGTTAACACTAATATTTCCATTTGATTCATACGGGATAATTGTGGCATCACCAGTTCTATCACTGAATGACAGAACGATACCCCAATGAAGGACCGTTGTACCCATGACGGACCGTCATAGGGTCTGCTCCAACACCCCACTATTCATTTTTTTCTAAAGAATCCATCAACGGACACATGCGACGGATAGTTGTACCCACGACGATCCATCATGCACAACCGTTTTGGTTGTCAGAGACCCTATTCCTCAGGGTTTCAAACTTTTTCTAAGTGTCCTCTGACGGACATCTACGATGGACCGTCATACCCTCGATAGTCCGTCCTGCACAACCATACTGGTTATCAGAGAACCAATTCCTAAGTGTCTCTAACTTTTTCTAATTGTCCTATGAAGGAAATCTACGACGGACCGTTATACCTTCGACGGTCTGTCCTGAACAACCATCATGGTTGTCAGAGACCCTTGTCCTAAGGGTCTCCATTCTTTTCTAAGTGTCCTCTGACGGACATCTACGACAGACTGTCATAACCATGACAGTCCATCCTGCTTATCCATCATGACGGTCATAGACCCCTCTCCCAAGGGTCTCCATACCTTTTTCTAAGTACCCCACGACATACATTGACGACGGACCGTCATTACCACGACGGTCCGTCCTGCTGGTCCATCATAACTGTCAGAGACTTTCCTTCAGGGGTCTCCACATAAACATAGTTGAAGTAAGACATGACGGACCCCATGACGGTTCGTCATACTCACGACGAACCGTCACTTGGTCTGTCGTGTTTCACTGTTACTATATAGATGTCATTAGAGCATTGCTCTTATATTTAATTTGTGTCATTTTTTCTTGTCTAGTTTGTTCCTTCTAGTACTAAAATTAATTCTTTATAGGTACTATCTCTAATGGCACCAAAATAAGACCGAGTTTACGCACGTGGGTATTTAAAGTCTGTCGCCCCAGATGCCCGACTAGTTATATGCTCTCATGATGAGCATGATCCAAGTACGTGCCCCCAAGTACTGCCACTCCATTACAAGCTGCACGAGCAACCAGATCTACGCCCAAAAAGGTGGCGCCTGGCGTAGTCACTGCCTCCTAGTCTAATGAGGAGCGCACACAGACCGACACACCTTCTGGGTCAGCTACACATGAAGAAGGAGCGTCTGGTTCCTTAGGAGTTTTATGGTCGAAGGAAGACTCCAGGTCCCCAGAAGTCCCTGCACCCGCCACATCTCCATAGTCTACGTCATTTGATGAGGCTGATATTCCTTATTCCACTCCAGGATCACCGGGTGGTGCTCTCACCCCAGTTGCCGACCAACCCAACCTATGGTGTGTCGACGGGAAATATCAAGTGTATTCCGACATAAAGTTTCTAAATGATATAAGCTTCATAACATGAACCCTTACACAAGAGAGGTGGGTTCTTACGGGAAGTCACCCCACCATGCCAGATATCCACAATCTCTTCACCAGACACCGGCTAGATTGGACAGCTCATGCTTTGGACCACTACAGTTAGGAGATGGTCCGAGAGTTCTTCACCTCTTATGTTGCCACTCTCCGATCATAGATAGACAGACAGGCTGCCCGTGCCAAACTCGCCCTACTTGAGCATGTCCAAGTGCGCGACATACAGGTTGATATCTCACTGCCAGCTATTCGTCGGTATAATTAAGTCAAGGATGTTGATGCCAATAGGAACCCTCTCACCGCCGAGTTCGACTATCGGTGGAAAATTGTAAAAGATGGCAAATTCTTGTGTGGGTAATGAGTGAGAGACCACCAAGAGGTGGATGGACCTACATTTCTCTATTGATTAAGAGGGTGCAGACTAGATAACGGAGCTGAAGGAAGCCATCAAGAAGGATAACTTGACCTTCACGGTTAAGTTCTTATGGTTGATTGTCCGCCACTACCTTTCCCCAACGGCTGCTGATAATATTGTCAGATGGGATCGCGTAGTTCTGATGGCAGCGATGATAGCCGGGTTTGTGGTGGACTCGCTTTGCTTCTACAGGTGGTCATGCATGAGAGGGATTTCAAGGTTACAACTACTTAACCATTTCCGTGCATGATATTTTCCTTATGCAGGTCGCAGGTGTGCCTGTATAGCACATTGATCAGCTAAAGACTGCACTGGGCACTGTTTATATCAGCCTTATCAGGGATGAGGCCAGTGATTTTGCTCCATGCAGAGGGCCCCGTGTAGATTTTCCTCCACTTGGTTAAAATCTAGCTGATACGGTAGCACATGCTCGAATGTCTATGCAGGCTTCTTCTAAAACAACCTACACTACCCCGGTCGAGTCTATCCCAGGTAGTAGCACTGCCCCTAGCTTCTCTCGCTCAGCCCCATTCACCCGCTCTGGTCCGCTTGCTAGGTTACAGAAACTAGAAGCTCGGATGGACACACTTGTGCATCACATCAAGCCTTGGATGCAGAGGTCTATTGTTGAGGCAGAGGAGCGCTTGGAGCGTAAAATTGTCATGAATACAGAGCGTAAGATTGTTGAGGTTCATCAGCGCTTGGTCACTTTTGAGTTGCGGGTGCTATCCCAGACAGCCCCTCATGTAGACGTGTCGACCCTTCAGGCTGCGGTTGACAGTCTGCGAACGGACATTGATATGATCCTAGAGTCTAGGGTGCCTGAGTCTGAGGCCCCTTTTGCAGATCCTTCTGAGGACACACTGATGGCGGACTTATTTGCCCCTTCTGAGATTCCACCAACTCCCCCTCGAGTGCATGCCAAGATGCACAAAGGTCGAGAGGAGGATGACGGGTAGTGCATGGAAGAAGGAGCACCGTGAGATGGAGACTACGAGGAGAGCCTCGCTTGCTAATGAGGAGGCGTGTCGGATCAGGGTTGTAGAATAAGCTGCTGGGGAATCTAGCTCAAGAGATGTGGAGACCTTTGAAGGCACTACTGATAGTAATGTTGCTGATGAGGACACTATTGAGGATGTCCAGACTATAGAGGTAGTGGATTCTGGGGAACCAGACCCACTCTCTTGCTAATCAACGGCGCTTTGCGCCCCACGTATGCTTTACCTACCACTCTCGTATTTCTGTTTGTTATGCATTCGGGACAATTGCATGACTTTTTATAGGGGATGGGGTAAATGGTAAGTGAGTGCTAGGATGAAGTCTGAGTAGCCCAATTCACGATCCACTTTTGGGGTTTTCTTGCCTGTGTTCTTTTTTCCCAAGAGACTGATTATTTTTGTTATTGAACCGGCAATTCTATATCTTGTGTACCTAGTACAACTTTGAAACATGATGGGTAAAACAAAAATGATATCCTGATGTAATGAAAATGATGCATGACTAGGCATAGAAATTAATAAATGTGTGGCTCTAAGCATGACATAGAGATACACCACTACATGACCCTAAGTCTAAAATTTGAACTAGGTATCTGATAATCTTGTATAGTAATGAGATGTCAAGTGAGTGTGAGGATGATTTGAATAGTCCACTATTTGTACTGAGCTAGAACTTGCATTTTTAGTCCTGTTAAAAGTAAGCTGTAATAGACAATTAGGAAAGGATCATAGGCTCTTGTTCAATATAGCCAATTTTTAGCCTAAACAGAAAAAACCCGAATGAAATTAATCCCTCTCTGTTCTAAATGATTTGAGCTTAAACTAGACCTTTCTTTTTCACCACAACTGATCTTTTCTGGAAATAGTGTGTTGGCCCTGGTCCCTCCTTGGACATGTGCACCTCAGCTTATGCCAAAAACATAAGTTAAGGGTGGATAATGCAGTAAACAACCTTTTCATGGACATGACCTAACTTTGGGTATTGTGTACTTTTACTCATTGCAAAGCCATGAGTTGAGGGTGGCTATTATGAGGAATGTTCTGGAAAGTGGGGTTGAAAGAACAAAGAGAGAGAGAAAAAAAAGTAAAGTGACTCAAGTGCCAGTTGAAAGAAAAGTGAAATAAAAAATAAAAGTAATTTAATAAATACAAGCAAGAAAATAAGAGAGTCACTTACACAAACAAAGGAAGAAGGGAAAATAACAAGGTCAAAGAATATGAGAAATTCGGCGAAATAAAATGAAAAAAAGTGGTATGTTTAGCAAATATGTCAAGGAGGAAAAAAAGTCACTAAAGTATACCTAAATATACCCTACCTAACCCAGAGCCTATGTTAAAAGCTAAGAAAGTCCTATCGTGATCCCAAGAGTTGTATGGTGAACTTAAAGCAGTGAAAATAAGGGCAAGCTTATGGCAATATGTATGAATGAGTTGTGAATTTGTTATGACAGTGAGTGCTGAAAAGAAATCCTTATACTCAAACTTAAATCATTGTGTGAAAAATGAGGATGTTGTTTTGAAGTGAGGACACTAGTTGCTATACCAGAAATTCTAGCACCTCAGTGAGGAATTGAAGAGGATAGGTGTCAGTGTGTGGTGAGTCTGTGTCATATTCTGATTCCACATAATTCAAGCCTAGTAGTGATAACATGCATAAACATGATGAGACTGATCGGGATTGATAGCCAAATGATTGTGAAAGCTAAAACATAGATACTATTGTACAAAGATTTTGTAGTGAGTCATAGTGCGTCGCTTGAGGAAAAACAACGAATTTAAGTTGAGGGTGTTGATATATTGTGGTTTCACGGTAATTTTAATACTTTTTCCTTAAGTTTAGTATGTGTCCAAAAGCCTTTTTGTATTTATTTTTATATAAGTTTCTCTTTATTTTTAGGAAATTTGTCTAATGATGAACGCGGAAGTTTTTGAGCAAGAAATGCAGAAAAGTTTCCATCTACGGGGCTTGTGACGGTCTGTCGAGCTTGTGACAGTCCGTAGGTGGCATCGTAGTGAAGGTGCTGAACCAAGATGAGGAAGTCTGACCTAAGAGTGGGATTACGAAGTTCATTATGGACCATCATTTCCACGATGGTCCGTCCTTCTGGTTCATCGTGATGATCAGAGAGTAGTCCAGTACCCAAATTCAAAGAAGTTTAAGTGTTATGGAACGGAGACCCTCGACGGAACGGAGAACCTCAACGGACCGTCGTGATTGGAATGGTCCATCATAACTGTTCATTTAGGGTAATGAAGAAAGAAGCAGAATGATTCGTCAAGTATAGGATAACGGAGGCCATGACGGCCCATCGTGACCACGACGGACTGTCACATGGTCTGTCGACTCGGACGCGTTTTGACAGATTTTCAGCAATTATAGTCCTTCTTTTATTAGGTTTTTCTTTTTTATATATAGTTTGAAAAATCATGTTTTGGGGATTAGACTCTTTATTAGTAGAAGCTTTGTTATTAGACTTTTTGATTGTTAGACTTTTGGATAATCTTTAGTCCCCAATTAATTTTAGTAATTGAGAAAATTTTTCTTGAATTGATTTTTGGTGCATTTGTTGATTAATCAAGTAAACCTATGGATATTATTCCTTTCTCATTGATGTAACTGCATGAATTCTTATATTACATATATGAATATTGTGATTATGACTATGGGTCACTAAACTCCATAACTAGGGTTGTGGGAACCATGGGTGAATAATGAGTTAAAATCTAACTAAAATAACAATTCTAGAACAGTGTCTTGCATGTATTGATAATTCTTTCATTTAGAAGTCTTTTTAACGGATGACCTACGTTAGAACTCTCCTTAATGCTACTTGTCGGACAAAGGAAGTAGATAATAGGAAAAGAATTATCAACATAGATTAATTGTATACTATATAATAGGATGGTGTTGATTGTTACGAGGTAATAACTTAATCAAATATCGAATACAATGCTTAATATGAGGTAATGGTAAGGGTTAGTAAAGCAACACACTTAGCCGGATCAAGGTGCGGAGTGAAATTTTCTAGATGTCGGACCAAGGATTTAGAAATACATAACTTATCCCTTTCATGAAAGATACTAGGAAAGAATTGTTATAGTTAGAATTATCAAGTTAGGAACATGTGAGGAACACTTAAACACTAGTTAATTTTATTAATTGATTAAAGTCCAACATTTGAATCTGTTAGTTGTTTACTTTAATTTAGGTAGTTATTTTCATTAATTTAGAAATAAAACCCCTCTTTTATTGTCTTTTGTTTTCTAAGGAAATAATTGACTAAATAATAGTAATAATAGATTAAAGTTAAGTCTGAACTATTTTCCTCGTGGGAACGATCCTAACCTCATTAGTTGGGTTCTTTACTTGATACGATTGCTTTATTTCTTATTTGGAAGTAAGTCTGAGCGTTATCAAATTTTGGATATGCATCTCAATAGCATCAGTGGTGAGTCATCATTCTTCAAGGAAAATGATCATGTTAACTTTTTCAGATTGTAAGTCTTTTAGTTTTGATTTTGCTACATTTAGATGGGCAGGTCTTAACACTTCTAGTCAGTTAAAGGCCATATTAAGACATAGTCAAATTCAGCTTAGTATTTGAGTTCGATATCTCTTTTATATTAAAACTCTCAGATTTCATATATTCTGTTTAGTAAATAGGTATTCCCTATCATTTTAGATTTATTTCATATTTTAAGCTTCCACATAAGTTTATTATTCTTGGTATGATTATATTATGCCTACAGGGTTATTTTGGGGTCATTTTTTATCCTAGATCTCGTGTCTTTGTCTTAGGGTACTATTAGGGTGTGAAAGAGTTGGTATCATAGCATTGTGTTTAAGAGTCCTAGGATGTGTATTAATATGTACTAAGTAGAGTTCTTTTCGTGGTGTGAACTGCACAACATCTAATAAGAAGGAGGCTATAGAGTGTTTTAGTAAAACTTCCGTCTCTTTGTTATTCTTATTGTGTGTGAGGTATGATCAAATTTCCTCGTTCTGTCCATCGTTGTATGATTAAGGTCATGCCACCTCGTAAAGCTTACTCAAGAAATACAAATGCATGCAATGTTAATGTAGTTCCTCTAGTCACATATCAGGAGGTTCGGAATGTAGAGTTAGGAAGTGCCAATTAAGCTTTTGGCTCAGGGCATGATCAACCAGAACAATGAGCAGGTTCAAGTTGCTACTGATAGAAATGATATAAGTGTCGCACAGAGTTTAAGATTTTTTTTAAGATTAATCCGCTTGTGTTTTTAGGTTCACAAATTGGCGAGGAACACAAAACTTCATTGAAGAGTTAATAAAATCTTTGGAGTGATGCAAATGACAGTTCGTGGTAGGGTTAAGTTAGTGTAACAACCTTAAAAATGGATAAGACAAGAAATGCTTAATGTGTCAAGAATGCCTACGATTAGACCAGGTTTTTCACAGATTGATGCGCGTAGAACCAGACCTCGGAACCCATGCTACAGCCAATCCAAGTAAATTGGGAAGTTATTTGAGCTTTAAAAGGTTGGGTCCAACCATTTAGGGCTCTCGAATACGAAGATTTACTCAAAGGAGTCTTTTCCAGACATAAAAAGAAGAAATCTTAGGTTCGAAGGGTCTAGGGGTAAAATGGTCTTTTTCCTTGCTAAGGGTAGAATCCTAATTACCCTAAATATGTAATTAATTATTTAACTAATAAAGTGGAGGGGCAATTTTGGGAGAGAGGGCCGAAATTTAGCCCTTGAAATGAAGTCTTGCTCCACCAATTTTCAAACCTAAGTGGAAGCAATGATTTAATGTGATTTTTGTTATTGGTGAATTTATTTAATAAATTAATAATTAATGGCTGCTTTAAAAAGGAAAATCATATTTTATTATTAGTTATTATTTATTTATTAATGTTTTTTTTAAATTAACTAAGTGTTGCCAACTATCGTAGTTTTAAGAGGCACTATTTCACACAAACACTCTCTCTCACGCATAAAACTCTCTCTCTCTCTCTCTCTTGTCAAAATTGTTTTTCTTTGATGCAAAAACAGAATATAAAAAAATAAGAAAACAATCAGAAGTTCTCTACACTCAAAGAACTTACAAAAGAATATACCAGCAAGCAAGCTAACTTAAGAAATGAAAACTTTGCATCATCTTCTTGATGGGTTTGTGTTGAAGCTTTAGGGGAGGTTTTGGGAAGCACATGGAAGGTGTGTAAAGAGACAACAATGGATGGGTTTTCTCTCTTGGAATACTTTCTCCAAGAGAAAGTTCTTTCTACAAAATTCAACGTATGAAACTAGGATTGTTCCCTTTATTGTTGAACTCCTTGTCCCTACTGTCCTTCTGATTTCAATCTAAATTAGTTTAGAAATCATGTTGTTGGTATGGTTTCTTGTAGATAAGTGTGAAATATGATGTTCCCTGTGATTTTATGTTTGGAAATAGTAAGCATGTTCAATGATGTCTACCGAAATTGATGTGGTGCAATATGTAAAATGTTTGTTGTTGTTCTCCATTTGAAGTCTTAAAATGGCTTGTTTGATGATTGGAGTTATTGTGGATAAGGTGTGTAAATTGTGATGTTAAATGAAGTGTAAGGTGGCTGATCTTAAGTGAAAAATCTAATCTAAAACAACAATGAATCTACACCTTAGAGTGTGTTTAACGAATTATGAAAGTACCTCAAAACGAACTTATGAATGTTGTTAAATAAAGGCTAAAAAAATTAATAAATTTTCCAACACTTGGTGATGGAATTTTCGTCAAGAATACTTGAGGTTGAGAGGTTTAAAAATATATTTAAAACATGTGAGGTCAGTGGGGATTGAACCCAAGACCTCACTACATGAAAGCTGGAAAAAAAATTAAAGGTGTGGGATTAAAACCCACAACCTCTCGGCCAAACAAGAGAGTAAAGAGAAATTTTTTAAAAAATAATAAAAATAATAAGAGGAGTGGGATTCGAAGCCACCATCTCTTGGCAAAATTATAAATTAAGGAGAAAATGTAAATTAAAATAAGGTGAGGTTGTGGGAATTCGAACCAACAACCTCTTGAATGGATGAGATAGTTAGGAGAAAAATAAAGGATGAAATAAAATATGGAGAGTGGGGATTGAACCCACAACCTCTTGAATGGATGAGAAAGTTAGGAGAAAAATAAAGGAGCAAATAAAATGTGGAGAGTGGGGATTGAACCCACAACCTCTTGAATGGATTAGAGAGTTAGTACAAAAATAAAGGAGAAAATAAATGGGGAGAGTGGGGATTGAACTCACAACCTCTTGGATAGGTGAGAAAGTTAATATGTAAATTAAAAGAAAAATAATGAGCTTGTGGGGGATTGAACCCACAACCTCCTTGCCTTAAAATGAAATATGGGAGGGAACAAGAAAGAAATATCATGGGATTGATGGGAATCGAACTAGGGTCTCCCGAATCTGAAAAATGCAATTATCAAGTTTAAAATAAGATTAAGTATTGTTCAAGGGATTAGAAATCGGGTTCCCTTGCCCAATTTCGTATTGACACATAAGTCATACGTAAACATTTATTTGATAAATGTTGCCACTAAAGATCAAAATGAATATCTTGGCATACACACAAGATACATAAGTCTTGTAATACATAATATTAGGAAGATATGAGTCACTTAATAAACTATGATGAAGCCTCATGGATTGTATGTATAGACCCATAAGTCTAGCATACGATTAAAAATAAGTGAACCTATATGTATGTAATGAAATGATAAAACCCTATAAGGGTTAAGTGCAAGTGTAAGATACACTTAATGGAAAAGTGCATTGGCATATGACGAAATGAACAATGAAATGATGAAATGAACAATGAAGTGATGAAACCCTAGAAGGGTTAAGTGAGAGTGTGAAAAACACTAAATGGCCAAGTGCATTGGCATATGATGAAATGAAAATTCAAATAAAAAGGGGTGAGTAATTATGAAGATTAAATGTGCTAATGGTAATAAATGTTGTGGCAACATTATATGAGGCTAATGTAAAAGGTTAGAGCAATCTCAAATGAGCCTAAGTAAATGTTACTAAAAGGTATTCACCTATGAGAGTGTAAAGTTAATAAAGAGACCAGTCTTTATGAACACTCTAATGAAAGTATTGAGATTAAACACTTAATACTAATGATGAGATGAGAAATTATCAATTGAGTTGTGATGTCCTTATACTAGAAGCCAGCTTCCATGATGTATGAGTTAAATGTAACGGAACTTTATACTAAGCACCGATAGACTAGCTATGAGAGTTGATGCCTTTTTTTGGGAAGGGCGGAGGTTCACATAACTCTCACGATATGAAACTCTCCGGCATGCTGGGTATGGGTGTCCTTATAGCTCTTAGTCTTCGAACCTATACTTCCAATATAGGGATCTGGCGGGGTTACATTCCTATGAACGCTAGCATGTTTTGGGTCACTTTTTTTGGTGATTCCACCTCTTTTCGGTGTGGGATTTCATGACATTAGATTTCATGATGCTCACATGATCTATGTCGGTTAAAGTTAAAGTTCCCAATGAATGAATGAGGCCAGCCTCAAAAGATGCACATAATGAAATGAACGATACCAAAGGTGTTAGGATGGGATAATCAAGAGGTGAGATAGACTCAAGTAATGACACTAGGTTATTCTTGATCATTGCACATCAAACCTAATGAAAGTCTTAAACTACATCCTAGGTATAGCTGGTGTTCACACTAGTCCATGAACATAATGAATGAAGTATGTATGAAGGAATGAAGCAGACTCTGTGTATTTTAATGTAGACTCATTAGTTGAGGTCCCATATGTTGATCCCTCATTTTGGAAATTCTTAATGTCAAGTCCATAATTCCAAGGTATCATGGCATATGAATGAGTGTTATAAAAGTTGTTATGTGAGATATGTTACATGATATGTGTTATGTGTAAGATGTTATGTGTTGTTTGCAATATGATAAGTATGATGATGCATGTTACTCTCATGTCATGACTTTCCTAATCTAATTTTGGAAAGCTCACTGACTTTCCGAATCCAAATTTGGAAAGTTCAGTAACTTTCCTAATCTCAATCTGGCAAGTCCACTTACTTGACTTTCCATAATCATGTTGTTACGGAAGAAATATCATTTCTCATGTATGTCCTTTGTGTGTGCTTGCATATACTCATACTTAGTACAAGTGTGTACTATTTCCATACAACTCTATATTTTTAGGTTCTAGCACAGGTGGATGCTAGAGCTTACAGGTTAACGTTGCAGGTATCCGTACATGGAGCTTTCATCTGGACATGGTAGGCCCTTATGCTTTCGACGTTGTCTACTGTTATTATCTAGCTTAGATGTAGGATTTATCTAGTGGGGCATGTTCCACTAGTGTTTCTTTCCACTTTCATTTATGACTTTGTATTGGTGCCGTTTTGGCAAAAATATGTTTAATGAAACTATGAACTGTTTCTTTCATTTGATTACCTCTATATTAGATGGTTGATTTGTGAACGCCTATGATGTTAAGTTTAAAATGTTTAGCATTAAATAAAGAAGCAAAAATTTCAACTTTTCAACTAAAATTAAACTAGATGAAGTAAGAATGACATATGTAGGCTTGTCTATGACCTCTGAGAGGTCAACAACGCCGGTCTTCTCTAGGGTCTGGATTCTAGTCGTGACAGTTGGCATCCTTGCAGTTTAAGTATTTGGCTCAAGTGGAAAAATCCAGTGGCTACTCTTACCTCTGTAACTCTTTTTGTAGCAGTTGAATTCGTTGTTAGTCAAAAAATTATCTCAAAACCTTTCTCAGTCTTTACTCTTGTCGCTGACCCAATTATACCTAGACGGGTATACTGAAATTTCCCTAACATAGTCTCCCAGAAAGTTACCTCGGCAGACCATTAAATTTAAAAATGGAAGACTTGATATCATTCTAGGCATGGATTTTGTAACGTTCCTTTAATGCCTCAGCTGATTGTAGAACTAGAATTGTTATTTTTCTGTTTCCAGAAAACTAATCATCCAATGAAAGGGTATTTTTTAGCACCTAATACTGAGGGAAATTTAATTTGGAATTTATATCCCCATAATACCAAGCCTATATCTATTCCTATTTACAAAATACAGATGAGCTTAAGAAAGTTGAAAAACCTTCTAGATATAAGGGCTTCATCAAACCTAGTATTTTGTCATGGGTACACCAGTGTTGTTCCTGAAAAAAAGAGAGATGGTTCTCTCGGAATGTGCATTGAATATATGAATTTGAACAGAGTGACAATCAAGAATAAGTATCTCATTCCCAAGAATGATGAATTGTTTACCAATTTCTGGGTGCTATTCGTTTCTCACACATCGATCTCTTATAAAATTATCATCAGCTAAAAGTCAGAGATAGCCACATTCCAATGATAGCATTCAAAACTTGGTATGGTCATTATAAATTCAGAATTATATCATTAGAATAATCAGTGCTCTTGTAGATTTCATGGATCTGATGGACGGAGTTTTCAAGCAGTACTTGGACTTGTTCGTTATCGTCTTTATTAATGATATCCTCATTTACATTAGGAATGAGGCAGAACATTTTCTTCAAACTCTCAAAGACCACCCATTGTTTTCTATGTCTAGCAAATGTAAGTGTTGGTTGCAATTGTCGCTTTCCTTATTCACATTGTGTCTAACAAATGGATCCAAGTAGATTTTTAAAAAAATAGTAGATATAAAAGTTTATTAGGTCTAGAATGTTATTAGAAAAGGTTCGTGGAAGGATTTTCATCCATAATCTCTCCGTTGGATAAGATAACACAAAAAGGTGAAGTTTTAGTGGTAAGATTATTACGAGACAAGCTTGAAAGAATAGAAAACTAGGTTGACTACAACATATTTTTTGACTCTACAAGAGGGTTCAGATGGTTATGCTACATATTGTAATGCGTCCAAAGTCGGCCTAGATTGTGTTTTGATGCATCAAAGGCAATGTTATGTCTTATGCTTCTAAACAACATAAGGTGCATGAGAAGAACTACCCAACTTATGATCTCGAGCTTAAAACAATGGTGTTTAAACTTAAGATTTTGAGACATTACTTGTGTGGTCTTTAGATAGATGTGTTCACCGATCATAAGAGACTTAGATATTAGTTCACCCAGAAGGAGTTGCATTTACTCTGAAGAATATGACTTGAGTTCCCCAATGTGCATTACCATCCTAGTAAGGCTAATGTAGTAGTAGATGCTCTTAGAAGACTATGTATGGATAGTGTATCACATGTGGAGGAAGAAAAAAAAGAGCTAGTGAAAGATGTTCACATAATTGCTTGATTGGGAGTTTGCCTTATGCGCATATCATATTGTGGTGTAACTATTCAGAATAGATCAGAATCTTCGTGGTAGCCAAAGTTATGGAAAAGCAAGACACTGATCTGATATTTCTTAAACTAAAGGGTGAAGTTTATCAATAGAGAGTTGAGGTTTTCTCCCAATAGAGAGATGGTGTTATTTACTAATACTGTTATTTGTTCCAAAGGTATATGAGCAGGTGAAGCAACCTTGATTGGGCCAAATTCAGTTCATGATACTATGGAAAAAGTTCAACTCATAAAAAATACACTTAAGCAAAAGTCCTATGCAAATGAAGGAGAATGAACTTAGAGTTTGAGATAGATAATTTAGTTTTCTATAAAATGTCAAGTATGACAGGTGTATTGAGATTTTCTAAGAAATAGAATCCTAATCCTAGATATGTAGGCCTTTACATGATTCTGAAAAGGATTGGTAAAGTTACTTATGAGTTAAAGTTACAATTAGAACTAGCAGCAGTGCATTTGATCTTTCACATTTCATTATTGAAGAAATGTATGGTTAATCTAGCATTGATTGTACATTTAGGGATTGTGGCTATGAAAGATAGTATCACTTACGAGGATGTGCTAGTTGAGATTCTCTATCATCAGGTTAGAAGGTTGAGAAACAAATAAGTCGCTTCAGTTACGCTTTTGTGGATGAGTTAGTGCGTAGAGAGAGCTACTCAAGGAGCAGAATCATCTATAAAAGCCAAATATCATCATCTCTTTCATTACGATTCCATTTAAAGTTGAGATAATAGTTCATATTTAGTTTTCAGTCATTCATGCGCAAAATAAGCCATATTATAATGTTCCTTCAGTTTGTACTTTCAACGTATTTGCATGTTCTTGTAACTAAGTTCAGTTCAGTTCTCAATGATTAGTGGTACAGTTGCATCTCCTTTCCTCCATACATGGCTAGTTTAGATTTTATTCGAAGACAAATGTTTTAAGGTGGAGATGTTGTAACACATCAGATCTCAAAACAGAGAAAATCCTAGTTTTTAGAAAATCTAGTGCTAGTACAAACACAACCACCCACGAACCATAGGTGGAACCGTGGAACATAGGTGGGGTTCAATGGTTAGGTCCCAAGTCTTAGTATACTCTAATTTGACCCAGAGTCGGCCAACATGGTCAGTGGTTGGACATAAAAACCGTAGGTATAATTATTGGTGAAGGTGAGCAACAAGCTAGGGGAAATTATTGATTCGGTCAACTTCAAATGGTCATCACTATTACCCCAAAGGAACTATATTTCCTATTACCGTTGATATCATATATAATTAAGTTATCTTTCCAACGCCATTGATTTTGTTAAAATCCGATCTATAAGTAAAAAGTTATGCTCATTTTAATGAAGCCTTTTTGGGTAGACTTGACCTACGAC
Organism: Solanum lycopersicum; assembly: GCF_036512215.1. Classification (NCBI taxonomy): domain Eukaryota; kingdom Viridiplantae; phylum Streptophyta; class Magnoliopsida; order Solanales; family Solanaceae; genus Solanum; species Solanum lycopersicum. The sequence goes on along the minus strand of NC_090811.1, from coordinate 39,709,771 downwards.
CCACGTCTATGGACTGTAGGTTGACCTACAGCCCGTAGGTCCCTCAGTGGGTGGCTTCGACAACTTTCATGTTAGGGATCTTACGGTGTTTTCCCTGTGCATTGGACCTCTAAAATCATTGTTTTATCCCTAAATGTAGTTTTGGTCAATATTAGCGCAAAAAGTTAATTAAAACATACCCAATTAAGATCGTTCATCAAAACTTAGAGAAATTTGAGCTAAATAAAAGAAAAGAAGTCACGAAACCTAGTTTAAGAATCCATCAGTACTAACCCCAAAATCGAAGATTTCTCATTTGAATTTGTCACCTGGTATATGGGATTTCACCGGTGGATTCCTTTCGCCGATTAGATCACTAGAATTTATTTAGACTCTAATTTATTCCCTACTATTAACAAAACTTAGGGTTTCTAGAACATCACAAGATTATAAGGAATTTGTTATTTGAATGTTCCAAATAAAAAAATCAAGTGCCAGTACAAATAGAACCATACACGGACCGTAGGTTGAACCACTGACCATAGGTTGGTTAAGGATCAAGTCTTATCAGTCTCTAATCGCACCCACAGTCGGCCGGTATGGTTTGTGGTCGGACATATAGTCTGTAGGTCTAACTGTTTGTGAAGTTCAACAACCACCTAAAGGGGAATTGCTAATTGGTTTAACTTCAAATGGTCATCACTATTAGCTCAATAGAAACTATATGCCCCGTTACATGTGATATGATCTGTAATTGAATCGTCATTCCAACGCCACCGAGTTTGGTTAAATTTGATCTGCAAGTAAAAATATATGTTTCATTTTAATGAAGCCTTGTCTGGCAAACTTAGCATACGACCCACACCTACGGACCGTAGATTTATCTAAGTCTCATAAGTCCCTCCGTGGGTGTCTTCCAACATGTTTCATGTTAGGGGTCTTTCGCTCTTGTCCCTAAGCATTTGGACCCCTAATATATGTTGTTTTAACCCTAAACTATGTGGTTTTGGTCAGTTTTTGCCTAAATACATAATTGAAACTTACCCAAGTAAGATTATTTATAAAAAAAATAGAGAATTTAGAGCTAGAGAGGAGAAAAGAAGTCAAAACCCCTAGTTCAAGAAAGCAACAAAAATTCATTAGTTCAAGACCCGAAATCAAAAGATTTCTCAGTGGAGTTTGTCTCTAGGAATGTGGAATTTCACTAGTTGATTCCTTTCTTCCGTTACGTCCCTAGAATTTTGGTAGACTCTTGATTCAGTATTATTAACTAGATCTAGGGTTTCAAGAACATCACTATATTATAATGAATTAGTTATTTAAATTTTCCAAAGAAAATTATCATATTATTACTTGGTTTCTTGCATGAATTTTAGATCACTAGCTATGTAGTTCTTTAGTTATTGAATTAAACATTCTTGGCCAGATATTTTCAGTTATTTCAAATATATATGCCTCAATCTTTAATGTGTCATTATCAGTATAATAATGTTGCATTTTTAGTTTGAATGTTAGTTTTGAGCTATACGGTATACTACAGAGATCCAATCTTAAAAGTAATAATCATTTAATCTATTGGGAGTAGAATAATACCAGGTGGGACTAGGTTCATTCCCCTATATTGTCCAAGAATTACGAGCCATGTAGGTTGTATGTCCTATATGTGGGCATCATTTTAGTGATCACGCCAGCATACCAAGACCTTTTGCCAAGTATATTGAGTCCTCTCGATAGGGAGTATGCATAAACACAACATTAAGCTCATGGTTTTATGTTGGTTATTAGCAGGTCCCACAGTACAATAAGACTCCATTGTATTGACTACGTTTCAGTGCAATCAGTATTCAGTCTCAGACTATTATAGATTTGGTCATTGCATTCATTTAGCTCAATATTCAATATTTATACCATGTGCAGGTTATACTCTTGCTATATTACTTGTTCAGTTTTGTGTTTATTTCAACTTTAATCTATCATGCATGCTCTGTACTTTCAAGTACTAACACATACTATGTGCTACATCTTCTCATGATATAGGTCTAGGTTCTCAGTATCTAAATAACGCAGTGATCAGTTTCCAATATCCTGCTCATGTGCATTAGTGCTGAGTCCTCATTCTCCGAGTACAAGGGTCATGTTATATTTTGTAGCTTTTCTGTCTGTCAGTTTCAGTTTTCGTAGATTTAGCTAGGGCATATCCCATAACATCTAGTTATTTAGAATCCATTTTCAGACATAGTCAGATTCAGCGCAGTGTTTGAGTTTGATATCTTTTTTGTGTTAAAACTCTCAGATTTAATATGTTTAGTTTAGTATATGGTTATTCCCCATTGTTTCAAATTTACTTCATGTTTGAAGATTCCGCATGACTTTATTATTCTTAGTTTGCTTATGTTATGCCAGTAGTGTTAGTTTAGGTTACTTGCAACCCTAGGTCCCGTGTCCGCGTCTCAGGGGTAGCCTCAGAGTGTGATAGAAAGCAATCTCGAAACCGATCTATGATCCAACCTTGACATATGATAACACTCAAATATTCTCATTAAAATCAATTAAAAGGGACACTTGTCGTATTCTATAGAAACCTAACAAAGAGTCTATGTAAATTTTCACCATGAATTGTATACCGTAGAAAAGTTTTTTAGAGAAACTGGGATTGTAAAATTACTCATTTGTAATAATAAGAACAAGTGGGTGGATGATTCGACAAATTTCTTTAAAATAGTTAACAATTATCACAATTGAACTAGAATTAAGGAAATATAAAATGTTAACAAGCAATCTAGGGGTGCGGGGGTTGAAAATCAATGTGACATAGAGGTAATTGTGCTTTTCTACAGTGATGAATATCCGTGAATGGGCTGAGTCGTCTTAAATAATACCAATCTTCTTTCGATCATAGTATCCTTGCATAAAATCTCCTATTAGTCTCAGATATATGTCAATCTAAACAACCCAATACCTTGATCTATTCTCTCTTTCGATGTAAAAATTGGCAAATGGATCCCACTAATAACCTTTATTTCAAGTAAGTTATAGACATAAAAACTAAATTTCTAGTATTGGACTAATTATCCACTCCAATCAATCTCTGTCAAGCATAGACCGGAGATAGGAAGTTAAAATTAAACTTGAAAACTTTTCCCATAAGTCAACCTCAAGCTAGTTCTTAGAATTGTAGCCACACTCACAAAATAAGTAAATAGATTGTACCTTCCATAAAAGAGGCCATTGGTAACATTAAATTAAACAATTACAACTAAACCCACTTTGGATTGAACTCAATTTGTTAAATTAATGAAAAAAAGTTGGAAAATAAACACCAAAGACATAAAGTGTTCTTCACTAGGTAAAGTTTCTCTCTCTTAGTTCAAACTCTCCGTATATATTTCTTGTATGTAAGTATCAATCTCTCTTTTATTTCTTTTTAGATATCTATAGTTTCCCAAATTTTCCCAATTACTTAATGTGCATCTAGTTCAGCGACATTACTCAGGCTAGTTCAGTGAATTGATGAGTACCACCTTGTTTTGCCTTCCAAGCATTCAATTTTTCTCCTTGTACTGTCAGTTTCAACAATTATGAACAATGTCTCTTTTCTTATTCGGAACATTGCCTTTTGTTTTTTAGTTTAGTGACCTATCTCGATAGACATATGTGTTGTGCACTTTTATTTTTGGTGAGGGCATGCTCACTATGTGAACTACCGTTCTCGTTTAGCAATTGATAACATTCTTTCAAGCATAAATCCTTGTGTTGTCCATTATTCTTCATAGAGGCAAATCATAAACATATCATTAGAATAGGAAAAATTTAGGCATTGAGGAAACTAATTATTTGTTAAATAGACCTGAAATGAGTAAAAAATCTAGATACATCAACACCCCAACTTAAACTATTGTTGTCCTCAAGTAAATCAAGAACGCAATTAGCTGAATAAGGGTGTCTACAATAATTCTCAATGAGATGTAACATGTAAGTATGCTAACCAGACTACTCTGAAAAAACATGCTACACTCCATCATGATAAAAAGGTTTCAAATAATGAGTAATGAATCTCATCATAATCTCAATCTCACTTTAGCTTCCTTTCAAATACAAGACCATGTTTCAATAAATGCATTCAAGTATCATCACATCAAAAACGAATCAATGGTCTAACAAAGAAAATTAAAAATATAATGAATCAATGAAACTATCCCTCTTTCAAAAGAGAATGTGATGCAAGCTTCGCCACATAGATTTGCCCATATTTTCCAAACATCACACAATCTACTCATGCAACATCGCAAGGATATTGTAGGCTTGTATTGGGGATAAGGGTTAAGGTATATTCAATTTTGCTCGGTGAATTAAAATTTTCAAAGAACTTTTGCACTCATATTCACATCTTATCAAGCTTAGTTGCTTCTAGAGCCAACAACCTTTTTTGCTTTTGTTTCCTTGCTACTTTCAATCAATCAAAAAAAAAGAATTGAGCAATTCTTCATTTGAGAACTCACACTTTAAATTTTTACTCAATTTTTCTTGGAATCCCCTTTATTTTATATCTTCTCTTTTTCATGTTCATTTTTCCAAAGCATTTTCATCACAGTGACTCCTTTTTAATGAGGGGTTCCTTCCACTTGAAACAACCTCCAAAGTTGAGTTTCATTTATTTTTTTTCTTGCATTCCTCCTTCTTGTACGCACACTAACTTAAGCTTTTTTCCTAAGATAGATATTGAAACATAATAATGCTTCAAACAAGATTTCAAGTGAGAAAAGGATAATTTAGTCCAAAAGTCTTTCTTTTGGTTTTACCAATTTATGAGTGTAGGATCAAATGGTACCAAAATGAATGCACACGCTAACAAGGTATTCAAAAAATATTATGGACATATGGGTTCTCTCTTTGAACTATTCCCTACGATCATGCCTAAAATTCACCAAGATATAAACAATTGGACTAACAAGGCAAATTATTGCACTCCACACACATTCTTTTTATTAATACCCCACCACACATAGAACTTTAGAATACACTTATTTAGCACATATTGAAATGATCAAAAGGGTATCTGCAATATTCATACAAAACTCACATCGTAATGCAACTAGTCAACAAAATATTCAAAGGGAACGCTCAAAAGTATAACAACATTAATTTGATTCTTCAAACACCAACACTACACACCATGCTCATCATGAATACTATTAAAGTGATATTGAACACAATCGATTCTCGAATTATTATCAATGAAAACTCAAAGAATGTAACAATTTTTTAAACTCAAAGGGAGTTGAAAAATCAAGGGATAACGAAAAGAATATAAAAAAACATAAACTACACCAAAGAAATAATATTATTTAATAAAAAGTACAAATATGATTATCCAAAACTAAAGGTAATAAAATAAAATAAGAAAGGGGAATATTGACTAAAATCCCTCACCCCATTAAATAGACTCAAAGGGGGTTGAAAAATCAAGAGATCACGAAAAGAATACAAAAAAAAACATAAACTACACCAAAGAAATACTATTATATAAGAAAAAGTACAAATATGATTATCCAAAACTAAAGGTAATAAAATAAAATAAGAAAGGGGAATATTGACTAAAATCCCTCACCCCATTAAATAGAAACAAGAAATGTAGAATGCAATGATAAATAAAAGTACTAGAGGCTTAGATAGAAGTGTCTCACTGAACACTAAGATCTTGGAGCACTCTCATGCGGAGTCTTAAGTGAGAAAGCATCAACTGGGCCTTAATGCCAGGCAACAAGATCACTGGAGGTAGTAGTTGTCTCAATTAGGGCCTCAATACCCGCGATAACACTCATAGGAATGGTGTACTCTGAAGACACTCAACTAGTACCAACCGCTGAAGTCTCCTAAAGGGATATCTCCACCTGAGCGATGACCTCATCGGTCATCAGCACCTCCTTGAGAGTCTGGGTAACTCCATGCTCCTTATTCCTAAACTCTTCCTCGTCCGTCTCCTTGACTAAATTATCATCATCCCTCTCAATATCCACATGAATATCTCTGTTAAAACTCAAAACTATCTCACGCTACACCGTAGAATTAGGCATACAGTTAGGCATCGGTGGTGGCACAATAACATGTGCATCTCGTAGGGGAACCTTACCCCGAGGTATTGATACATCGGTAGACTGCAACTGAGCAACATCTACTTGTAAGTTAGCAATCTTACCCCTCATGGTGTCAAGTGCACTAAGTCTACCCTTGGTCTTCTCTCAAGCCTCAGGTCTTGTAGTGAAGTTATCAAACCTCGCATATCGTACTTGCACTAACAACCCCTTACACCTAGTAGACATGTCTCTGTATTGAGCAAAGATCCTCTCAATAGCCTTATCAATAATCTCAAACTTGTCGGTCTGAGCCCTCGCGGCTCTAACATTCATCAGTCAAGCAAAATTACCCATGTGATAAATCAATACCTTGGTTAATAAGGGATGAATAATAGGAGTGGGTTTAAGCATAGAAAAATAATCATTAGAAGCGGTACTACTTGGAGCAGTAGAAACTGAAAGCACAATATAAGATGTCGCGATACATGTCTACTTCATGGAAGGAGATGATGTGTTGCCCTCAACTTCTAGACCACTAGTGTTTAATAAAGTCACAATATATAGTGGAAGCATCTTAAATACAAGTCTGAATCATCCTAATGTCATTGGAGGAGGTACATCATATTTCCCACAAAGGGGAACTCTTTCTCTCTCACACAATTGAGTGATAAGAACTTAAAATGGAAGGTAGGTCTTCTCTTTCCTTGCCCTTATAATCATCTCCTACACAGTAATTGGCCTGACATTAAGATTAATTTGGTTGATTAAACATCCCACTCACACTACATTTTGCAACATAAGGATGGACTCATTTTAGAATGACATCATATTGCTACTAATGAATCCAAACCAATACTGGCCCACAAAATTCATATCTTTCTTTTTTAATTGGCTTTGCTTTCATTATGTTAAAGTTCAATCATGTAGAAGGAGAGGTTCCAGACACACTTTATGGGCATCAAATTTGAATTTCATCTGAAGTTTGAATTTTTCAGATGATTTTTTGGTTGTCCCAAGAACCTTATTAATAGTACTAGAATCACATAGCCCTTTCTTGACACAAACCTCCACTTCATCAAGAGGCTCCCAAACAGTCCCCTTTCCCTTCTTGGGTAAGGACTATTCATGGGGGTCCTAGAACTTTCTGACCCACTTTGGCACATAAGGTTATCTGAGTAAATTTTAAAGCCTATAGAACTTGATGCTACCCATCTATCGGGGTAGTAACTTATAACTCCATCAGTCGAGAGACTACACTCTTCCAAAATAGTTCATTCTCATTATTCATTGAGATTATTTAAGGCCCTAGGAGTTATGATTTGGAGAAAATATGAGGCAAGAGTTGGATCTTGTGGAGGCAATGCGAACTTGGCAAATATTCACCTTCCATGTGGCAATGTGTTTCCAAATTTTCTTGCCCCACTAATAAGGGTGTGTGGACTAGATTGTTGGTCACAAGGATCTTTTGAGGGCTCATTAATAGCTTTCTCTTATGCTTTTCTAGAGGAGGAGGAGGAGGACAGTCTATATCGAACTCTCTATCGGACATTTTAACTTGCTTCCCTTTTTTTGTCCATTACCTACAACCCACACACATTCAAAAATATAATTATTTAAAGTTAGTTGTACTAAAACTCAATTCGAACATAGGTAAGAATTACTCTAAGGCTTGCTTCCTATAAAAGTGGATCACTAAATAGGATAGGTGAGCTTAACAGAGCTCACTAAATCAGATATTGGCAAATATGAAAGGGAATAGGAACAAAGGTCGGAGTCAGTTTGAGTTGGTTTCTATGGGAAGAAATAATTTCGACAAAATTATTGAGCAATTTGAAATGAACACGCATCAAAGGTGATGCCCACTCCCACTTGATGATTCACCAAGTGAGTTCGACAAACTAAGATGAGCTCACTGAAAAAGAAAGTTCCCAAGGTCACATATTTTCTAAAAAATACGAGTTGGGGATTATTCAACTATTTATCTAACCTTCTATATGATCTAAGACAAGCCCACCGAGCACAATATGCTCAACCCAATGCCTAATTCTTAGCACTAAACCTAACATAAAAACAAATATGAGTTCCTTGAGTATGAGAAAACCTACCTATGTGCTTATCTACCCTTGGGTACTCAGACTTTCCCTAGATATTTCTAATTATTTCTTTAATTAATGATTTTAACATATGAAATTATTCCTTTGTCTATCGTTGGGGAAAATCATGCAATTGGATCAACACTTAGTTACTTATACTTTACCCATATCAGATTGGCCTAGACCTATAAGTTATATTAGCTTAATTTCACAAATTTTCCTACATGATAAAGATTAGCATTTTATAGGAAAGACACATCCAAATAACTCATGGTCATAGTTTACCACACACAATATGAAGCTACCCGCTGAAATCAAACAGTCAGTCTCATCCAATGGCTTCAAGCCCATACCCATAATAAATATAAAAATTCAAAATGTCAAAAATCGAAAACAAACCTTAATTTGCAGATACAATAAAGAATAACTAGGTAAATGAGGTTGGGAGGATAACATTCGCAAGAAAAACAAACCTCGACTTTTAAATAATGTAGAAGCGGCTTACATTCACTCAAATGATGCAATAAAATAAAACTAAAAGGAAAAGGATTAAAGATATTTAAAGAATTTGTTTTGAATTTTAAATGACACTCCACCTCTTTATATCAACTGTTTTCTGAGGTGATGACTCACTTTGCTGAATATGTTCAGTAAATCACCATATAACACCCCTCAAATGACTTAGGTGAAGCTAGATCCTAACATGGTGGTAATGATGGTATAAGGTCCTAAAATGGTCTATACCGTTGTATTGTGTTAGTATCTAAGATTTTAGGTGATTTAAAACTGAAATGTTAAGGGACGACCAAGACGTTCGAGGACTGACTCACCTATGTGCATCATACGTGGTTATGTGACTAATTGTGTACTTTATGAGATTCTAAGGTCTTTAAATTACTTATAATAGTTTTTATAGCATTGTGTCAATTTTCGTGAATTTTGAAGGTCAAACGTCCAAGAGCATCCATGACATTTGAAAGGTTTGCCTTGAAACGACCTTGTGTGTCTATGCATGTTTCATCGAGTTTTATGTGTTCATTTTGGATTAAATTTATTTGAGAGGTAATAAACTCTTATAAAAACATGTTTGGGTTTGAAACATGTGGGAAAACATCCCCAAGGACCATCCAAGGGTCCTTGAGGAAGGATTCTTTTAATTGAGCGAAGACTGCCCAAGAAAGTCTAACCTACGGAGGAAATTGACGCCCAGTGGGTCAGCCAATACCCCATAGGTGAGGTCTAATTTGTGGAAACTTAGTCTTGGCGAAGGAGTATCCAAATACCATCCTTAGTCCCAAACCACGGACCAACAGGATGGTCCGTTTGTCAAGGGACGGGTCGTCGATGGTCTTCTGTCTGTGAAGCTGGCTCTACGCAGGTTCAATGTAAGTTTAAGGGGTGAAGTTGTAAATTCACCCCACATCCAGATAAGAGAAAGGTCGGTTAATTATGGGTATTTTTGGTATTTTAAACATTTTTATAAGCCTAAAACACTTAGAATATTTCATTCTTCAAAATCAAAACCTAAATCCCGTAAAAGATTCTTTTGAACTCCGTTGGAGCAAAAACTCAAAACAAGGATTGGATTGGATGTTTGAGTGGATATTCTTCATAAAATTGGAGGTTTATATTTATTGAGGTTTGAGTTTTGATCCTTGAAACTCTATTCATCAAGGAACCCAACTTTCAAAGAAGCTTTCTACAATTTTCAAAGATGAATTGTCCAGTTCATGATCTATCCATGGGTTCTTGCATTAGAGGTTTTAAAGCATTGTATATTGATTGAATTTGAGTAAATTAGATTATTTTAACTCAATTAACCTATGAACCTATGTAATTGATGAAGCATAGTTTTTGACTACTTTATGGGTTAAGTGATATTGATCTAATGCTTATGAATTCTAGTATAGTTTTCTATGGTTTATTGATTGATGTAATAATTGTATTGAATTGATATCTATGTTGTCTTGGATTTATGAATCTATATTGAATTGACCTATTTTCATTGATTATCATAGTTTTACATTTAATTATTGGTTATGGCCATGGGTAAGGTCCTTGTGGCATTAAATTGGATGGTTTGGCATTGGATTGATGTGTTGAGAATGGATTTGTGGTACGCTATCCTAATTCTCTTTATTTAATGTTAATTATACTTCAATTATATTTTGATTGGTATTGTCTACTTATGGTGGCTGTGTTAGATGCTTTAACTTGCAATTGATGTGGCCTTGTCGGTGTTACTTTATGTAATATGATGATCATGGCCTTGTCGGCACTACTTGAAAGTATTATGATGACTTGTGCAGTTGATTTATGTGAAGTATGAGCACATTTACCTGCAAGTGAATTAATATTAAAGTATTTGTTCTTTCTATGTATATTAGGAGATCATGTTAGACAATGACTATGTGCTTATATGTGTAGTTTCAGATGTTGATGCATGATTGTTCCTACAAGACTATATGAATTGTGATTGTTATATTGATGATGATAGAGTAATGTATAGGATTACATAAATATGATAAGGGTCATTCCTAAGTGATTCAAAGAATGGTATCTTATATGTGATAAAGTAAATAATTGTGTCTTGTTTTGGTAGACTTGTGTACCTTACTTTATACATGTATGGATGAGATCTGAATACGAGATGTCAATAGGTAGGAATATTTCACCCTTTTCATGTATGAATGAATGATATGTGCGACCTTAGATGATGTTATGAAGGTCATGTACCTGGAAAAGGTTATGTTATGAATGTTGAAGTCGAAGAGTTGTAATAGTAACCTTCATGTAAAGGATGATGGACTTAGGGTAGATTGGATAGAACAACAGCATATCATCCTTAGGAAATTCATGATGATCTATTTTTGTCGCCATTGAAAGGTATCAATAATGGACCTCTTTGGTAGGGTGAATGTTATTGGGTTATGAACTACATAAGGAACCTTTTCATGTATCATTTAGTGTCAATTACTCTATGAGAACAAAGGCTAGCACCGAGTGATTATGTCATGGGAAGTAGCTTTACTTGATAATGAGACTAGACTGCATTGTCTCTCTTCTTAAGAATGAGACTAGAGTGCATAAAATCCCTTCATATTCCTTAATCATGTGCCTATATGGGATGTGTCCTAGTTATACCCTTGACAAGTAAAACACCCTCATCGGAGTAGGTTTAAACTCTGGATTCCATGTCTATATATCATCGTCTATGTAGTTTATTGCATATTCTCATCATATGGGATACATACTAGCATTAGGGAAGTTCTAAGAGGTTTAGGTGGTGGTATAAGACACTATCTTGACATTACACATAGGCCTTGAAGGTGTTAGTAAGAGTCCCTAGGCCTTGTCCTAGACCACTACTTGAATGTCCTTATGTGATGAATGAATCTTAAATGAACTAATAAATGCAATTATTTACGTAAAGAAAGAATGTCATATGAATAATTACTTACCTAGAGTAGTTAAGGGTTGTCTAGTTAAGGTGTGAAGAGGGCATAAGAATGGTCACTTCGTATCTTACCTAGATAAGTCTTAAGAATGACTCTAGTTAGGGAAGATATTGATTATGTAGACATGATCTAAGCCTTATATAGTTGTATGGAAGTTATCTTCTTGATTTACTTAAGTAAGTATTTTGATAACCTTTGGAAGGAGAATGTTATATTATCTATATGTTGATGCATTATGAGTGTGTATAACTCATTGTAGGAGGTCTTAAGGATCATTTAGTTGTTCCAAGAGAGGTTGTATGGGTGGCCTCTCTTTGTTACTTAAGTGAGTCTTAGGATAGCTTTAGTGAGGGGATTGCATGCTAGAAAGTGTCTAAGGTGAAGTTAAGTCACTTCACTGTAAAGGGAAGGAACTTCACTGTAACAGTGAGTTTATTCACTATAAAGTGACCTTAAAAATGTGATGAATGGTACAAATGTTATCTATTATGTTTCTAAGATGTTAAATTCTATTTTTACAATTATGATATGATATTTAAATGAAAAGATGCATGTTTCTAATAAAATGTCTGTTAACATGATTTTATGCATAATGTCATACTAGTACAAGCGTTTGTACTAATTCCATACGTTTTATCATCTTTAAAGGTGTAGGTGAAACGTGAGAAGGATTGTGAAAGAGAGCTTGGATTCTAGAGTCATTCAAGAAAAGTTGAAGTATGTTCTCAATTGACTCGATGTCATATATAGATTCTTTCATGTCCTTTATTTCAAAGTATTATAATAGAGTAAGTATTTCTATATTCGTGTTGTGTATGGGCCATGTCCCAAAGTATTCTCGTGTCTAAGATTTGATGAAATGAGACTTAGTATTTCCTATGACTTTTATATGAAAGAGTTTTTAAAAGACTTATAAATTTTCTATGAAAAGTTTACATTCCGCACTACTTCTCATATGTTTTATATGTGATGAACGATACAGAAGGGCTTGTACAAGACCACCAAGAGGTCTAGTACCCCGTTTGAACTTTGAAAGTACCATATCTTCTAGGTGTGATTTCGGGATGTGAAACACCAATTGGAGCTTAAACTTTCTGAACATGCCTGAACGAACACCTAATTAGAAGGATATTTCAGTGGACCCAATAGAGTCTAAATAGTGCACATTGGTGAATTTTTGTTCAAGCATAGATTTCCTAAATACACAATGCACTTTTCCACATGTTAATATCAAAAGGCGAACAAGAATGATCCCACACAATATCTTCGCTGGATCACCATTTTGTCTTTGTCATAGCCTCATGTTCCCTTTTAAATCTTTCAACTTTATCTAAACCTACACTACTAATGCACTTATTAAAAGAAATAAAAAAAAGTAAAAACTCGTGTTGCCTTCTAAGAAGTATCTTATTTAACATAGTGGCATGACATAGTTGTCAATTCCACAACATTCATCCTTGAGATTTGGGGTGATGTCATTAGGCAAAGTTCTTTTTGCTTTGGAATGATATGAGTGGAGATCCGTCATAACTGGGTCTTCAGACATTTTATTGATACTGAATGAGAGGTCACTGTTTGAGATTAAGTGGAGCAAGTCTTTTTTAAAGTTCTTTTACAGTTTCCTGGATGCTTCAACCTTATTGAATATACGTGTAACCATCTCTTCGGTCGTCTTCCTTCTTTCCAAACTTGGTTGTTAGCTTGTTGATGGTCATGGGGAGGAACATATCTATCTTTTCAGCCTTCATATCTCTGCAATTTTCACCTTGGCAATCTTTCCGACCACTATCTCTATCCTTGTTCCAATCTTAATTCCCACCTTATTGTTGATAGTATATGTAAGAACCCCGCATTTGGTTTCCCCAACCCACTTAAAACTTTGCAACCACTCTATGAAATCATGTATATATACTTTTTTATAGACCATAGTGGTCAACAGCAGAAGGAATACATGAACTTTAGCTTTCTAGTAAAATACTATGAGCCAATGTCTATTGCCTTTGTACATACATTTTCTGTAGGCCCGTTAATTCAACCTTGAATTCAATTTTTTCCTTTAAATCTTATGTATTAGAGTACTTTGTACAGTCCATAGACCTGAGATTCATCAAACATTCACTAAGTCTTGAATCTCTATATGAATCGATTCCTATGGATCGTATATTTTTCTATAGTCCGTCCCGTTGCTTGTAGAAAGCAATCTGAGACTTGGCCTTTTCCAACTTCTAAGACTCAAACAACGACTTCTTCCTACAGTCCGTACATGGGCCTGTGATACCAGTACTTCAACAACTTTCTGAAATTCTCTTAACTCCAACTGAGCCATGATTTCTGGGGTGTTATAACTACTACTACTCCCGCTAATAAATTTAGACAGAAAAATTTGTAAAGAGGAAATTTTAGATATTTGAATAGTAATTTCAAATGAAGTGTTGAATATTAACTGACTAATTTAACCTCAAACTCTCTATATTACTCCCTCATGCAGAGACAAATTTAGAATTCTTTTAATATATCATAACAGATTCAATTTATTCGTTCAAACATAATCAATTTAGTTTGATGAATGGATCAAAACTATTTAATTTTAGATGAACTCATAAATAAATGGTGAAAATTTATTTGTGTCCTTAATTCTTATCAAACTCTTTCTTTGATATATTTTTTCGATAGATCCTTGGATGAAACCATTAACTAAATGATGAAACAATTTACTTTGAGGAATTTAACATCATCTAACAACAACATATCTAGCTGTGTAAGCAAACCTCAACCTTTACCTTGTGAATAATATAGAGTACTTTTTCAAAATTAGAAACTCTTTGCTCATGTAAAGCATATCATAGCAATTAACAAAATAAAATAGAAAGACAACATCACAATTACCTGGTTCATGAAGGTACTGAAAATAATGAAATTCAAGAAGTTAAATATTTAAGAGGTAATTGTTGTAAATTATCGGTAAAGAGAAGTGAATAGACAAATTGATGATTACTACTACCGATGTATATCTAGAGAGTGAATTTGGAAAGTGGGAATTTGGAAGACACAACATTTATATACGATATGTTAGAATAAAAACGTTTAATTCCAAAATCCATTTCTAATCAAGTATTGATCATTCAATGACTAACCTCAACGTTGCAACAAAAAATTACTCCAATTATATTATTGATTAACTCCATTTTGGAAAATTTTCACTTTTGTTGTTTCTTATTATATTCCGTTAGGTTCTAATTTGTTAAATACTAAGTTCTAAGAAATCATATTCTTTTGGGGTCTAACTTTGGATTTTTTTCTTTCCAAACTTCTTAACTAATACCTTTCAAGCCTTGTTTTAGTATTATTATTTTTTTGTAAAATAAGGTCTGGAAGTAGTCTCTCTTTATACCCCTAAAGGCATTGGTAAGAGGATTAACCACTTAGCAACTTAGCATAGTAACTTTATTTGATAGAAAATCGACAAAGTCCTAAAACAAAGGATACCATCTCCCAGAGAGTCTTTTTATTTTACATGTCTTGACTTTCATATCCTCCTCATGTATTTTCATCATAATTTTCTCTTTTATATGAATTTAGAATATGAACGAGATATTTAATTTGGGTAATATAGCTCATATTCAAAATTTAATGGATTTTAAATTTATCAATTCTAATATTTTAGATTATGAATCAAGTAAACTATCTAAGATGAATAAATAGTTTGAGTCCATTATTTCCGATTCAAGGACGATGCTCACAGTTCGAATTTGTTACCTATAGTACGAGGCTGATGTTGATTGTCTCCTATTTACACAAACCTTGATAGGTAGAGGTAAGGTTTTGGCCCATTTGAAGGGAATCAGTTATGTGAGGAAGGAATTCATTCCCAGAGATGAGATGGGGGAGCGAACAGCTGGTGAGTTATGTTGTCATGGATCAGGGAGAGGATGATGAAGAATGAAAGGAGAAAGTATGTAAAACGGGTTAATTTGTAAGATAGATTCCAATCCTAACTCAATTTCCTTCCACGTGAAACAATTAATCAAAACAGGGGCAAGAACTTAACACTTTTACGTAGAAAAATAATGAAGTTTTATTTGACTTCATTGTCTTAGAAAAGTAACTTTATCCTCATGTATTGCGTGACCACCTGAGAAACTAAACTCCAAGATATCAATATTTTGATTAAATTCATATAATATTTATTACTAATAAAAAACTAAAATCTAACTAATATCTAACCTTGTAGTACGTCCAATTATGTTTCATGATCTCAAAGCTAAAGAAGGTGATTATCTCCTTAGTGGTAGTGTTGATGGAACAGTTATTATTCAGAATGTTTAATTCTTGTTAATTGATGCAGTGATCCAATTTTAATTTGGTATTTTGTTTCCCTTTTTCTATCTTAATTTTGCTTTACTTGTACCTCCTATCATAGCAATTATAATTGTGTTTGTTGTGTTGTTTAAAATGAATGATATGCTTGAATGATTCTAAAGAATATGGCAAGGATAATTTGTGAATTGTGCAGATATAGAGCGTGAAACATGATGTTTTCTTGCATGATATCAGCAAATATCATTAAGTATTCTTATTTTGTTCTTTTTTTTCTGCTTTGTGGTCTCTGTTTATTCCTTTAATCAAATCATCCATCAGATGTGCACTATTTTTTTTATAGGAGTTATACCATTAATTGGCGTTCCCTTCTATTGGTATAAGCAATTTGAATCAACACTTATTGGTGGACAAGTATTCAATCTATTGCTACCAGTCATGTTTATAGTATTATTTCACATTTGGTGGTAGCACAAGCTTCTCGATTTTATACATAAGTGTCATAGATTATAATTGGATCATTCTTCATGTCCAAGCATAGAGGCTCGATATTATTCCAAACGGTTTAATTATTTATAATAAAATTCTCCCATTCATTTGATTTTATACGACACTATTTTCATTTTTTCCTGTCAAGCCCAATTCTTTTTGCACTTTAATCTTCTAGTTGAATCAATATTGTGTACCATAAAGAAATTTTAGGGGATAGGAAAGGATGTCACCTTATTGATTTCTTAAAAATGACTTCAATAATATATCATCATGGAAATTTTTTATGTAGTTTACATTTGGTGAGGTCTTGGGTTCAATTCCCAATGACCTCACAATTTTTTTAAAAATTTAAAACGTAGCTCATTTTTCAAATTTTTAGCCGAGACCAACATTTCCAGCAAGCCGGAAATTTCACCTCTTTCAATCCATCTTTCTCTCAAGTTTTTATGTTGATTCTTGGAGTAATTCGGGTGACATTTTTCCAGCAACATTACCCTTATATGAAGATCACACTTTTAACATTTACATATACAACATTCATAACTCACAAATTTCAGGAAGCAGCATAGTTAATTTACAGCACACCTATGCTCAAACAATTAACGTAAAACACTTTTGTGAATACATCTTTCAGTCTTTACATAATTTCCAAATACACATTCAATACATAATCACAACCTAACCTAGAATAATATACCAGAAAACATACCAACGCATGCTTTGAATCTTTCAAAGGATCTAATGACAGGGCCATGCAATAGGGACAACCTTACTTTTTAAATTTTGAATAAACTAAACCTTAAGGGTCTCTTAGGAAAGGAGCCAGGAGAGAAGAAAATAGATACCTTAATGTCGTTCAATACTTGTTTCAATGTTGCCTATTCCCACGACACCGCTGCCTCACCACCAAAATCCCAAATCCAATCCGTCGAGAAGAATGTTGTTGATTTTCTCTTTTAGCTTAGCTTTTCATTTGAGTTTTTGTGTGTAAGTTCTTCAAGAGTGAAGAACTATTATTTTAAGTTCTTTTGCTAATAAAAACGTGAGAATGAGAGTAACGGACATTAGAATGAGAGGATTAGGATTAGGAGAGTTCGGTGGAGACTTAGTCAAACTAGGACTTCTAATTATTATTATTATTATTATTATTATTATTATTATTATTATTATTATTATTACTATTATTATTATTATTATTATTTATTAAAAATATGACTTTCCTTTAATAAAATAAGCAAATTAAATATTAATTAATTTAACTAATTCACTAAATACAATAAATCGATGAAATCATTGCTTCCACCAAGGTTCAAATACTGGTGGAAAAAGATTTTGCTTAAAGGGTCAATTTCGGTCACCTCTACCCAAATATCTCCTTGACCATGTTAATTAGTTAATTAATTAATTAGGTTAATTACAATACTATTCTTAGCCTGAAAAAGATCATTTTACCCCTAGACCCTCCAAAATTAAGATTACCCCTTTTTAACTCCTGTTAAGACTCATTCGGGTAAATCTTCATATTCGGGTGCCCTAAATATTTGGACGCAACCTTTCATTGCTCAAGTTACTCACCAAGTTAGTTGGCTTGACTGTTGCAGAGGTTCATAGGTCTTGTTCTACGCGCATCAATTAGTATGAACCCGGTCTAATCTAGGCATTCTAGATACGTTAGACATTACTTAGCATAGTCATTTTTAGGAATGTTACATCAACACTCTTAAGACCACAATGAACAAACAAACATATACCACACAACATAATATAGTATAGTAGAAAAGACGATATTCACATTACAATCAAGACTCCTAACCTTAGCTTTTCACACATTCACATATGGGTACTTGGGTATGGGTTATCAATCCTTAACACTTCATTAATGGCAGCACCTATATGATCTTAACATAAATATTTACATGCTCATGACATTAACAACACAACATAGATCACAGTTAGAATAGGAAACTAGGTATAGGCTTCATATAGGGTGATTCATCACCAACACAGATTCATAGTATAGTTTCCTTAAAGTCCATCATCACATCACACACACACACACACACATAGATATATATATATATATATATATATATATATATATATATATATATATATGCAATAAAGTAAACACCTCCACAATAAGTGGACCATACCACACAATGCCATACAAGGCTTCAACAAAATACTAAAGAGAAGTAGAGACGTAGAGCAATTTTTACAAATCATTTAGCCTTTGGTCATATAGACCATTACTACTCTTTCATCAACAATTAAAGTATATGGAAGTATCTACAAAACAATAATTATATATGAATTCAAACATAAGCTACTACAAGGCCATGCTACAAACTAGTACCCCATATCACTAACATATTAAAAAGTAGAAGGGCATATATCTTTAACCAAATTCTATTGCACTTAGCATCAATCATATTTCATCATTAAATTCAACCTAGGGAAGTACCTAAGAAAATAAAAATCAATTATAAATCATATATTAATCATAACAAGATTGAGATCATCTTAAGTCCATTACATCATCAATTCATAAAATATGAAGGGAAGTTAATCTCTTACCAATTCTTCCTCACTTTGATTATCAATTAGTCATACTCACAATTAATCAATAATACACATAGATGTCAGTAGTTAAATATACCATGGCTTAAAATAAATCCTACTACAATTTCCAAGAAATCGAGATTACAGTGAGCATCATAGAATTTCAATAGAGAGGAATTGGAGATCAAGTCTTCAATCATCAATCCACATTGGATACCAACACATAATTAATAATTATAATATATTATAGGCAGTATATAAAGTACAATTAACCCTATACCAACTCATGAACCAATTACAATGGAGTCGAGATACATAGAACTGCATTAGCAATTTATAGAAGATAGGAGAACATGCATCAATAATATCTAATCTTCAAGACTTGATCCACATTGTATCCATTACATATAATTCATAATCTATATACATAATAAGAATTTAATATCAACCAACTTAACATAATCGAATTCCTCATTCATGCATTATAATGGCAATGTTACAGTGATCACAAAGATGCATACACTAGTCATGATCAAATCTTCATACATTGATCCAATTGGGTAATTTATTAACAATTCACCATCAATATACATTATAAACAGTAGATATAAGTAATTCAACGTAATAGAATAACAATTCAATCAATAATAAGTCATGATCACAATGCCCATGCAAGGTCTAAATCGAGTTTGGGAAGGGACATGGGTTCATCATTCAATTGGATTGAATTTCTTGTTAAAACCAATATATTATCATCAAATTATCATGATTAAGACTTTGAAAACGTTTATAGAAAGAACTCGTGGCTAGATTGATTAAGAAGAGATTTGATCATATTTTCTCTTTGAAAACTTTGAGATTAACTCTCCAAGTGAAAGGTTACTTAGAGATGAAGGATCACCATACCTTTATATAGATGAAAACCTCTAAAACTTTATGAGGAATACATGGGATAATTCAATCTCAAAGTTGTTCTTGAGTTTCACCTTCAATGGAGGTTTCTAGAGAGAATTGGTTTTGGAGGGAAAGTCTAATTTGAGTGAATTTGAATGGGAATGGGTTGATCACATTTTTTATCCCTTGAATACACCCAAAAATAACTGAACAAACCTAGTAGGGTTATGTTAGGATGTAGGGTGAATTTCCCATTCAGCGCTTTAATAAAACATTCGCTAGGCAGCTGTTGTAGGCCACCATTGACGACCACCATCAACGATTAATAGGTCCATGGACGGGCCATCTGTGGCTTCACTCGATGGGGTCTTGGAATGTTCTTTGTCTAAGCCTAATGTAGTCCAAGTGTCCATCGGCGACACCCCCATTGACAGGCCGTTTTTCAACAAATGGGGCGTCGTTTGGTTAAGTCAATTGAGCCTCACCCCACCACATTAAAAAAATTATTTGTCTTCAAATATATATGAAATTAATCTGAAGGTCAGCTCAAAGAAACATAAAGATAGATCTAGAGAATAATACTGCTTAGGTAGCTTCTTCATGTTAAGACCTTCAACAGATGTAGACTTAAGCTTAAGGTATGGTGGTATGTTGGGTGCACTACCGAGTAGTTATTAAGCTATGTAAAACTTTTCTTAGCAATCAAATATGCCTATCTTCAATCAATGTTCTCAAATGATTCATCAGCTATCTTTTTGTGTGTTGGCCTACAATTTGTCCAGTTTTCTCCCATCCAGCGACAACATTTTGACTTCAGGGTCATTCGGCGCATCGCCTAACAGATTTGTACTTCACTAAGTTTTACAGAACTTCTCAGCAAGCTTAGATGTTCAAACAGCGGGATTCATCGGGGTAGCCAATCTAGTGGGCTAATCGACTACAGTTTCCTGGTTTAGCCGAGTTTGACAGTACCAGATTTTGAAGATATCTAGTCATATGATGGAAGAGATTTGATCGGTGATGTCTTCAAATACCAGCCAATTGGGTTGGTTCTCGCCACTTTGCACCTTTTTAGCACCTACCACACTTCAATCTTCAAAACTAAACATACTATTATTTTACCGATGTGAACATATAGTATACCATGGGGTTTTGGGTTGCCTCTCAAATAGAACATTAGTAAATGTCGCGACACGACGCAAGTCACTACTATTCTTCATTCTCGCATTCACCCATGGTGTACTAGTTGAATTTTCTGCAAACGGATGATAGTGACTTGTCAGCAAATGAGTAATCTAAGCATCTTGCGGTTGAATGGTCATAGAGTTTGAGATTATTGTTTCATACAACATTTCTATGTTTTATTTCATCCCATTAAGCATTTTACTTGTGCTTCAATTCTTTGCCAAATGATTGATGGAGATTAATCATTCTAGCCGCACTCATGTATCTTTTCAAATCTGCATTTTTACAGACTGAAATGGTTGCCCTTTTCCTTGGCTTGTGCTTCCAGGTCCTTGACTCGCTTAGATAGAACGTGTAGTTGACTACGAGTGAGTCCCACTAGTGTTTTTATTGATATTATTTATATGTTATACTCATGTCATCAAGGGCTTAGGCTATAACTTCATAGGGATGAAGTAGAAAACAGCCTGTGAGGAGTTGATCAACGTTACTTCTATTTTCAATCCCAAAACCTCTATAGAAATATTTTAGTAAAGCCTTGTTGGTCATCCCATGAGTTGGGAATGGTGCTAATACTTATTAAAATTTTAACCACATTTCCTCAAGAGTATCATCCCCTACTTTCTTAAAAGTCAAGAAGTTTTCCCTGAGGTTTAGCAGTTTCAAGAGGGGATGGTCCATGTTAAATCCATGGTGCTCATCCATATTTGTTTCCCTTCTTTGATCTTCAGATAAACAAAGCCAAACTACAACGAATATTAGTAGACTTTAAACTAAAAAGAACAAAAACTCTAAAAGAACTACAGTTTCACGTAACATCACTCCTTGGCAGCGGCTCTTTTTTTATACTTCTTTTGTGATTGTGATCAACGATACTGTCTTACAGGTTGAGTGTCTACAAATCAAAGAGTGTATAGTAACCCAACCAAGGGTTGGGGTCATGTCCCAAGGGAACGGTAGTGAAAATAGTAGCTAAACTACAATTTCCGTTCTAGTAAGTAATAGTTTGAGAAATTATCGAATAAAAAACAAAGTAAATTTAATTTTGACACCAAAGTGTCAAATATCAAAAGGATTTGTCACATGTTTGGTAAAAACAGTAAAAAACTAAGGGGAATCAAGTATGGGAGAAGTTATTGGGATGTGATCACAATATATGTTGAAGTAAACCGTTGGATACATGCTTTTGATAGGAAATTTGAAAGACAATGATGACTATGCTAAGATTTAGGAGAAAGTAAATTCCTTCTATTGCAACTTACCCCATATCAAGTGGGTTCCTCTTGAACACCCACTGATCTAAAGAAGACCAGCCTATACCTTACCAACACCTTCTCTTTCGATGATAAGTGTTAGGATATGGGACTAGTGTTCACCCTCTCGGGATGAAGATCATATCACCCCACTCTTAGGTCATAAGTCTAGCGATCTTGGTTTTGCAACCCATCTCTCGAGCAAGCCAAAAATACATGGGTGGTTTTGAATTTGAAACTACAAACCCATTAAATTAAACCACAAACACTAGTTGAAATCACCATTAAAATGTATCTGACCTATCAGCAAGCAAGACCCAACAATAATATCAACACATATTTTCTAAATCACACCCCAAGAATGGGGGGTTTTTGCCACACATCAAGCAATAACCAAATACATATAAAATGATAAACAAATAAAATGGGTATAAGAAATTAAACCTTAATATGGGCAAAGGGAGAAGAATGGAGAAGACATATTTGTAATTTGAGGAAGGACTTAACTCGGAGAATCTACCTAACAAGTATTATTCCTTAGACCTATGTCTATGTTTCTTTGATCTGACCTTTGGATTATTGTCATATATATTTGAAGACAAATAATTTTTTTAATGTGATGGGGTGAGGCTCACCTTGTTTTCTTTACTATGGACCTTTTTTTGTGATAAGTATTTGTGTTTTGGTGTGTGTATATATATATATATATATATATATGACAATAATCAAAAGGTCAGATCAAAGTAAAATAGAGATAGGGTCTAGAGAATAATACTGGTTAGGTATCTTCTTCAAGTTAAGTCCTTCAACAGATGTAGACTTAAGCTTAAGGTATGGTGGTACGTTGGGTGCACTACCGAGTAGTTCATTAATCTATGTAAAGCTTTTCTCAGCAATCAAATGTGCCTATCTTCAATCCATGTTCTCAAATGATTCATCAACTATCTTTTTGTATGTTGGCCTGCAATTTGTCCAGTTTCCTCCCATCCAGCATCAACATTTTGACTTCAGGGTCGTTTGACGCATCGCCTAACAGTTTTGTACTTCGCTAAGTTTTATAGAACATCTCAGCAAGCTTAGATGTTCAAACGGCGGGATTCATTGGGGTAGCCAATATAGTGGGCTAATCGACTATAGTTTCCTGGTTTAGCCGAGTTTTACAGTAACAGATTTTGAAGATACCGAGTCAAATGATGGAAGAGATTTGATTGGTGATGTCTTCAAAGACCAGCCAATTGGGTTGGTTCTCGCCACTTTGCACCTTTTTAGCACCTACCACACTTCAATCTACAAAACTAACATACTATTATTTTACCGATATGAACATATAGTATACAATGGGGTTTTGGGTTGACTCTCAAATAGAACATGAGTAAACTTCGCGACACGATGCAAGTCACAACTATTCTTCATTCTCGAATTCACCCATGGTTTACTAGTTGAATTTTCGTCAAACGGATGATAGTGACTTGTCAGCAAATGAGTAATCTTAGCATCTTGCGGTTGAATGGTTATAGAGTTCGAGATTGTTGTCTCATACAACATTACTATGTTTTATTTCATCCCATTAAGCATTTTACTAGTGTTTTAATTCTTTCTCAAATGATTTATGGAGATTAATCATTCTAGTCACACTCATGTATCTTCTCAAATCTGCATTTTTGCTGACTGAAATGGTTGCCCTTTTCCTTGGCTTGTACTTCCAGTTCCTCTCGACTCGCTTAGATAGAACGTGTAGCTAGCTACGGGTGAGTACCACTCATGTTTTCTTGATTTTCTTTATATGTTTTACTCATGTCATCAAGGGCTTAGGGTATCACTTTATAGGGATGAAGTAGCAAACCGCCTGTGAAGAGTTGATTAACGATACTTTTATTTTCATTCCCAAAATCTCTATAGAAACATTTTAGTAAAGCCTTGTTGGTCATTCCATGGGATAGGCGTGGTGCTAATACTTATTAAAATTTTAACCACATTTCCTCAGGAGTATTATCCCCTACTCAATTAAAAGTCAAGAGGTTTTCCTTGAGGTTTAGCAATTTCAAGAGGAGATAGTCCATGTTAAATCCATGGTGCTCATCCATATTTGTTTCCCTGCTTTGATCATCAGATAAACAAAACAAAACTACAACTAATATTAGTAGACTTAAAACTAAAAAGAACAAAAACTCTAAAGAACTACAGTTTCACGTAACACCACTCCCTGGCAGCGGCTACATTTTGATACTTCTTTTGTGGTTGTAATCGACGACACTGGCCTACAGTCTGAGTGTCTACAAATCAAAGAGAGTATAGTAACCCAACCAAGGGTTGGGGTCGTGTCCCAAGGGAACGGTAGTGAAAATAGTAGCTAAACTACAATTTCGATTCTAGTTAGTAATAGTTTGAGAAATTATCAAATAAAAAACAAAGTAAATTTAATTTTGACACCAAAGTGTCAAATATCAAAAGAGTTTGACACAAGTTTGGTAAAAACAGTAAAAAAAACAAAGGGGAATCAAGTATGGGGAGAAGTTCTTGGGGTGTGACCACAATATATGTTGATTTTGATAGGAAATTTGCAAGATAATGATGACTATGCTGAGATTTAGGAGAAAGCAAATTCCCTCTATTGAAACTTACCCCATATCAAATGTGTTTCTCTTGATCACCCATTGATCTAAAGAAGACCAGCCTATACCTTACCAATACCTACTTTTGTGATGATGAGTGCTAGGATATGGAACTAGGGTTCACCCTCTCGGGATGAACATCATGTCACCCCACTCCTTAGGTCATCAGTCTAGCGGTCTTGGTTTTGCAAGCTATCTCTCAAGAAAGCTGAAAAGACATGGTGGTTTTGTATTTGAAACTACAAACCGATTAAATTAAACCACAACCACTAGTTGAAATCACCATTAAAATGCATCTGACCTATCAGCAAGCAAGACCCAACAATAATATCAACACATATTTTCTAAATCACACCCCCAGAATGGGGGGTTTTCGCCACACATCAATCAATAATCAAGTACATATAAAATGATAAAGAAATTAAATGTGTATAAGAAATTAAACCTTAATATGAGCAAAGGAAGAAGAATGGAGAAGACATACTTGTAATTTGAGGAAGAAAAGATCCTTTCTCTAAGTTTCTCACAAAACCCTCTCAAAACATGAGAGAAAAATACCAAAAACTAATGTTCTAAAAGTGAAACAATAATAATGTTTGGACTCATAAAATTATCACCTTCTTCATGTACCTCTTCCACGACCACAGCCTCTCAGTGCAGATTATTAGTAGGAGCAATGACGGGAGCTACGGGCCGAACGTCGTAGAATCTAGTGTTAACCATCTTTGGATAGAAGAGTGAAGGAGGATTGACACCAATTAGAATTAACTTATAGCATGAAAGAAGACAAGAGAAAATAGAGATATTTCCTAAAGTCCTATAGCCTTTCAAAGAAAAGTACAAACGTCTCTGTACCATTTTGAAAGACTCTCTTAGACTCATTTTGGTACATCAAGATCAACACGACTAGGCTCTGATACCAATGTTTTCAAGATCTGGACCATCGTGATTGGCACCCACACTAAATCTCCTGTGGAGAACCATTACAACAACACAAACCAAGCAACTAATCCAAAAAACTAAGGCATTTAAGTTACATAAGCAACTTAAATACTTGGGAAAGAAATAGAGTTCCCATAAACTCAAACAAAAGTGTAAGAAACAATACTATCATTGTGGGAATTATGCCTATAACCTGAGAGTCAATGTATCAAAATATCTAACAATGAACCAAAGTCTAAACAAGAAGGATCAACTAACTAGAAAGTCTAAGTTTGAAATATGGACTTAGACAAAAGGAGACCTCATGACAGACTGGAAGAACTGGTTCACCCTTGAATTTGAACGACGACCAAATATCTTCTTAGTAAAGTTTGTCAATAGCCGTCGAGAGATGCCCTGTACTCAACAAAGAAAGAGCAAGTGCAATATCAGTACACAACCACAATTAACTGGTAGGATCACACAGTTGTCCCACTAAATGCAACATACATAAGCCATTACAACATTATAATCACATGCATATATCGAACATATACAATATTATCGCATTTACAAACAAGGTAAACTTTCACATTTCTCAATATACACAATTATATCAAAGCTTTCGTTCTCTGATGGAACTCAAACCTAACAAAAAGCATAGCGAAACGTGGTACCCGATCCAATGATTATGCAAAAATGTGGCAACCAATCCAAGTTAGTGTGTCAGAATGCAACACCTGATTCATTCAACAAGCAACAATCACAATCACAAATATATTATCACTTTCATACAATCAAGTCATGATTCATGGTATTCATCATTTATTCATACCATTTACAACAAGTGTGATCAATAATGCAACATTCGCATACATACATGTATTATTATGAAGCAAGAACAAATATACGTCACACAATTATAAAATCACAACTATCACCTACCTCAGAACAAGCTTGAAACCCTAAGAAACTTGATTTTTTCCTTTCCAGATTCGTTCCACTTGTTCTTGGTCTATAAATAATCAATATAACAGGGAAATCAATAAAAATCACTAATTACCTGAATTACAGACAGTTCTAACAATCCTAGATCATAACCATGATCCCAATATCAACTTTAGGGATTTTCCCACCATAATTATCATATCAAAACTCTTCCCCAACGATAATTACCCATTAGATTACATTCTACGGATCAAAAAATGGATTCAGGGAGTAAAAATATAACCTTTAGCATTAAAAATTGTAAAAAACTGTCACGAAATGACTAGGGTTTGTCTCCTTACTCTAAAAAATAAAAAGTGCAGAATAAAGACGTCTTGGGGTTTATTTCTGACTAAAGTCGCGTAGGATCCACCACATCGGTCCTCTCCCCGATACAGCGACCCTGCCTTAGCAATATAAATCCAGACCCAATGGATTGCACAAAACCAATAATGTATTTTAATAATCCCACGACCCTAATTTTGCAACACACCTTCCACGAAGTACACTCAGAAACTACTTGTACATGTTGAGATCGATTCTAGGAGTTCTACTCACTCTAATTCAATTACGTAAAGTCGTACAGATTCCATAACGACTTATATATCTACTAATTTTATCGAATTCATAATTTGATCATCCAATTGTTATCGGATTTCCCTAGACCAATATGACTCTGATTTCATCCAAATCTGGATGCTGGGAAATTCGAAATTACTACGAAAAAACTTTCAATCTAAAATTTTCTCCATTGGATTTTCTATATCAACAAAACCCGGTATTTTTGTAAGAATATACCCCAACAAGTTGTCGCATAGCCAAAAGACTACATAGCATATATGTAGAATATGACAGGCTGATCAAGATTCCAAGTTCTCACCCTTGTCTCTGATATCCACAAGGTGGAAATATGGCATGAATGATCACCACTGGTAGGCGGTACTAGGACTTGCATCACGAAAAAGATGAAAAACGTAACATAAGTAACATAAAAGGTACTCGCCAGAATTCATAGCTTTATTGAGCAAGAAAGGTAAATACAATCAGATAAGATAAAATCTAGACACAAACAGAGGTCAAAGCTGATATGAAAATAAAGAAGGCACATGAGCCAACAAAAATTTAATCTAATTACAACTAAAGTAAACCTAAATGAACCTGATAACCCTCGAAGGTAGACTCGTGTACACGTTTAGATAAATGTCCAGACATACCCCATAAGCATGGTACTACGCTCCAAATACTATTGATAAATCCTAAAATAGGGTTCCTTATAAGAAAAGTTGGAATAATAAACTACCCACAACCAATTCATACTAATCATCACTAATTCACGCATTTTTTCTCAATTTGAAAAAAAGAAAGAAGGTTGTAACCTACATATAGGTCAACCCCATGCACTCCAAATCACAAGGTCGGAGCTTTTCCTTTCTAACAACCTATGAACGTTTCCAAGCTACAAAAAATAGGATCATAATGTAACTATAGTTGCTTATACACTAAAGCACATAAAATGGAAAAGATCAACTTAGAGTAAAATGGAAATTATGGAGCCCACATTGGAATTTCTACAATTAGCTTTAACAAGATGTCCTAAACTACACCTCGAACTTGTTTTACAAAATTAAACACAACCCAAGGCTCCAAAGTAGCAATAACAACAACATGCCATTTAAACAATTAATCAAGTCAATACATCTTAAAGATAACACAATTCACCTAAAATAGAGCTTTTTCAACAACTTCTAATCATAAACCTAAGTATCCACGCTCCAAAAGATCACACGTGACTTTGAATAACTCAAACCAAAGCTTGTATGAGTGATAAATCACCTTTAGAAAATAAAAAATAAAGCTGCAAAATAACTATATATAGAGCCGAGATCGGGTCGCTAAAGACTATTTCTGGTTGCCAAAAATCTGATTCTTGGTCGCTAAAAGACTGCACCAGATATCATCACTTCTTTTGGCTTACTTAAACTCTAAATTCTCCAACGGGGTGCTCAAGATTCATTAAGAACCTCGCTCACAGAATTCAAATATGCGACTCTACCAAATTAAATTTTCTGGATTCAAAAAGTAGTCAAAAATTCCATACTATATCATCTTTTCTTAAGTGGGTCCCACTCTCAAACTCTATTTTTAGCCGAAATCCCCAAAGGGATCAAAATTAACCCGAAAGCCTCGGGATACAAATGAAAGGTAACACTCGCACTTTCAGAATGTGTTAGTTAACGTGCTCCTTCATGGTAGGAGTGGTTAATAAATTCATAATGATTTGGTATGCCATATTTTAAGTGTTCAAGGGACATATCTCATGTTTTAAATTTAACCGAGTTGTGAAATACATGTTGGCAAAAGTTATTGTAAGTTTATTTTAAAGTTTTATATGAAATTTGGATCATAAGTCTTGATGATTTTCTCCCAATATAGTAATATTCATGGGGGCCATAATGTATCAAATTAAAGGCCTATGAATCTAGTTTCCAACGCATCAAATCGAATTCAAACTTATGGGCCAAGGTCAGTGGAAACTTTATTTAATCAACCAAATTCTTGTTCTTTTTCATTTTCATGTTCATGTTCCAGGAGCCCAAAATACAGATAAATTGTCACGACCAGAGCCTAGACCCCAAATAAGACCAGCGTCGTTGACCTCTCAAAGGTCGCAGACAATCCTACATACATCATTCTTACTTCATTTAGATTAATTTTAGCAGAAAAAATTGATAATTTTTTGTTTCCTAAGATACTTACTAAACATTCTATTACATGTGTAATTGTTCACCATCAACCATCTAACATTAAGATCATCAAATGAAAGAAATAGTTCAAAGCTGCATTAAATGTGTACTTGTCAAAACGACACCAATACAAAGTCTAAAATGAAATGGGAAATCAAACAATAGTGGGACATGCTCCACTAGCTAAAGCCTACATCTACGATAGATAATAACAGTAGACTGCCTCAAAAGCATGAGGTCCTACCAAGTCCAGATGAAAGCTCCACGTCCGAATAGCTGCAACGTCGTACTGTAAGATCTAACGTCCACCTGTGCCTAAATCTAAAAGAAGATATTTGTATGGAATTAGTACACACTTGTACTAAGTATGGGTATATGAAAGCACACACCAAGGACATGCATGAGTAAGAATAGCTCTTTCCTTGCAACATGACTATAGTAGGTCAAGTCAGTGGACTTGCCAAATTGCGATTAAAAAAGTGAGTGAACTTTCCAAATTTGGACTAGGAAGTTTATGAGCTTTCCAAATTTGGATTATGAAATTTATTCCATGAGAGTAACATGCACCATCAAACTTAATATTTTTCACACAACACACAACAGTGTACACATAGCACACATCATAATTCATATAACACCTAACGTTGTTCATATTATTTATTTGTATGCCATGAAATCTTGGAATCATAGACTTGACATTAAGACTTCCCAAAATGAAGGCACAATATATAGGACCTCAACTAGGGAGTCTGCTTTAGAAAACACAGAGTCTTTTTCTTTTATTGATACGTACTTCATTTCATTTCATTCATGGGCTAGTGTAAACACCAGTTATACCTAGGATTTAGTTTAATACTTTCATCGGGTTCATTGTGCAATGACCAAGAATGACCTAATTTCATTACTTGACTCTAACTCACCTCTTGATTATCCTATCCTAACACCTTCGGTATTGTTTGTTTCATTATGTGCATCATTTGAGGCTGGCCTCATTCATTTATTGGGAACATTAACTTTAACCGACGTATATCATGTGAGCATCATGAAATCTAGTGTCATAAAACCCCACACAAAAAAGAGGTGGAATCACCGACCAAAGAGACCCAAAACATGCTAGCGTACATGGGAATTGAACCCCGCCAGATCCCTATATTTACAGTATAGGTTCCAAGACTAGGATATATAAGGAGACTCATACCTGGTATGCCGGACAGTCTCATCTCATGAGAGTTATGTGAACCTCAGCCTTTTCCAAAAGAAGGCATCACCGCTCATAGATAGTCTATAGGTGATCTATATAAAGATTAATTACATTCAACTCATACGTCATGCAAGTTGGCTTCTAGTATGAGGAGATCATAGCTCAATAGATGATTCACATCTCATCATTAGTATTAAGTGTGTTAGTCTCAATACTTTCATTAGAGTTTTCATAGAGACTGGTCTCTTCATTAACTTTACACTCTCATAGGTGAGTATGTTTTGGTAACATTTACTTAGGCTCATTTAAGATTGCTCTTATCTTTTACATTAGTATCATATCATGTTGTCACCACATTTATTAACATTAGCACATTTTCTCTTCATAATTACACACCCCTTTTTACGTGAATGTTCATTTCATCATATACCAATGGACTTGGCCATTTAGTGTGTTTCACACTCTTACTTAACCCTTTTAGGGTTTCATCCTTTAATTGTTCATTTCATCAATTCATTGCATACATCTTAGGTTCACTTATTATTAATTGTATGCTAGACTTATGGGTCTATTCATACAATCCATGAGGCTTCATTCATAGTGTGTTAAGTGACTCATATCTTCCTAAGATTATGTAGTACAAGACTTATTCATCTTATATGTATGCCAAGATCTCGATTTCGATCTAAGTAGGCAGCATTATTCTTGAATATTTAATTCACATAAGACTTATGTATCAATACTTAATTTTGGCAAGGGAAACAAGTTTAAAATCCCTTAAACAATACTTTACATTTTTCTTTTTATTTAATTCCAGTCCACGTGACATTGGGACCCTTGATCGAGACGGAACATCACCATTTCCTTTTTAGTTCTATCCTTTGAAAATTCTCTTTCTTGGCTAAGGGGTTGTGGGATCAAACCCCCACAGCCCCTTTTATTATTTTTTTTATCTATTTCTCCTTGTCTATTTTGAGTTGACAATGAGTTTGTGGGATCAACCCCCACATCCTCTCTTTATTTTTCTTTTATTATCCTCCTTAAATATACCTAAGAGGTCGTGGGTTCGATTTCCACATGCCTCCCCCTTTATTTTTCATTTATTCTCATCCTTAAAATGTTCTTAAGAGGTCGTGGGTTTTATTCCCACAAGCCTCCCCCTTTATTTTCTATTATTCACCTCATTAATTTGCCTAAGAGTTCATGGGTTCGATTCCCACACGCCTCCCCCTTTAGTTTTCTTTTATTCTCCTTCTTAATCTGCCTAAGAGGTCGTGAGTTTGATTGCCACACGCCTCCCCCCTTGTTTTTCTTTTATTCTCCTCCTTAAATCTGATTGAGAAGTTGTGGGTTCGAATCCCACTCCTCTCATTTCTTATTTTTTTTTCTTTTAAGTTACATTTTCCAGCCTATACCATGGTTTGAATCCCCTTCACCACATTTTTTTTACTTCTTTATTTTCATTGTTTTTAACATGGTGAGGTCACGGGTTCAATCCTCCATGACCTCACTTGTTTTAAATTCATTTTTTTCCACATTTTGAATCCTCTTTGCTGACCGAAATTCATCACTAGAAGCTTGAAATTTTCTTTTAATATTTCAGCATCCTTTCATAAAGTTACACCTTAGTTCTTAGGGGAATTTCGTAGTGTATTTAGAACGTTTTTGGTGCGTTATCAAGAGATTATCCCTGAAATCAGCCACATTCAACTCATATGAACATCACATTTACATTAACATGTGTACATGTAATATAAAGAACTATCATGCCATTTCAAGTCCTAAACCATGAACAATAGCCATGGCAACACACACATACACACGTAATTAAAGTTTTGGAAACATCAACATAAGTCAAACAACTCCAATCATACATATAAACACATAATCATCAAAAAAACACGTTTCATCCCTAGTTTTCTACCAGCAAACATAACATACTGATGATTCAATCAAAACTAGTGACAGTGACATGCAACGGGGAACAATCCTAGTTTTTGGAATAGATTCGTCTGAACCTTAGGGGGTATCTTGGGAAATGGAAAAAGAATAAGAGAACCCATAAATTTTTTACGTTAAAATCTTGACTTTCTTCCCAAAAACTTCACCCAATAATACGTCTAAGCCTCCTCAATATCAACTCCACTTGAATGACAACCTAATTTAGCCTAGTGTGCGATTAACGTTTGTTTTCTTGTGATTTTGTGTGACTTCTTCAAGGGTAAAGAACTTGGTTTATTTTTCTTCTTTTGTATATTATTTTGGCAGAGAAAAAACATGAGAAAGAATAAGAGAGATTGAGCGTGAGAGTGGAGAGATAAACGTGAGAGAGTGGGAGTTGTAGGAGGCGTAGGAGTCTAGTTTTAGGACTTAGTCAAAAAGGTTTTGTTTATTTAATAAGAATCTAATTTTTATTTTATTTTAAATCAGAAAATGAATAATAATTATTTATTAATTACATTAATTCAATATCTTAAATAAAAAATCACTTTAATTCATTATTTCCACCTAGGTTCGAACCAGGGTGGAGCAAGACTTCACTTCAAGAGCCCAATTTCGGCTCTCTGTCTCCAAAATACCCCTCCACCTTATTAATTAAATAATTAATTGTATATTTAGGGTAATTATAATACTATCCTTAGACTGGAAAAATACCATTTTACCCCTATACCATCCAAACCTAAGATTTTCCCCTTTTAAGTAATGTAAAAACTCCTTCAAGTAAATCTTCGTATTCGACAGCCCTACATGGTTGGACCCAAACTTTTCTATCTCAACTAACTCCCCACATTAGTTGGATTTGATGTAGCAAGGGTTCCGATGTCTTGTTCTACGTGCATCAATCCGTGTGAACCCTGGTCTTATCATAGGCCTTCTTGACACATTAAGTATCACTTAGTATATCAATTTTTAGGGTTGTTACAATATCTCCCCTTAGGAACATTCATCCCCGAATGACACTACTCTTTACTAATAATAAGTAAGTCATCTATAGGATATATGCAGACATAGGTAATTCAACACTCCCCATTGGTGAATTTCTGATTCACATATTAACATGATGGTGCACATCCTTGAAACCTACTAGCAGCTTCACATTAATAGACTAAGGAAATCTTTCCTAAACTAGTCTCATCGAAGCATACAATATAAGTAAACACATAAGTCATACAAATCAGCAGCCAACATGATGACTCAAACATATTAACCTCATACTAGTGCCTAAACACCATGCACCGTCAAATACATGAAGGAATAATTAAGGCTACTCACCTGAGACTTCACCAGAGGTGCCTTCCCCAGCACCCCCAGACTTCAATGCGAAGAATCGTTGCCTCCTTGGATCCTCTTCACTTTGACCATTAGATTGAACCCTCTCCTTCCTTTGTTCTTGACTTCACCTAAACGGACAATCCTTCACCATGTGACCTGGTTTTCCTCAACTGTAACAAGCGTTAGTGCCCATCATACACTCTCCTCTATGTAGTTTGCCACACTTCCGGCAAGATGGTCTCTCCTAAGTCGTAAAGTTTTACGAACTTCAGGGAGTAATCCCTGACTGACATTGAGCCCTGCTTAAGGCTGATGAATTCCTCAACCTAAGACTCCTTCATTTATCTGGGAAATAACTGCTCTAGAAAAGCCATCTTGAAAAGATCCCAAGTAATAGGACCTCCTTCTAAGGCATGCTATCCTACCACACTTTATACCAGGATTGAGCTACATCCCTTAGCTGGTAGGATGCCAACTAAGACTTCTCCACATCAATCAAACCCAATAGCCTGAGCTTGTAAAGTGATAGCTCGAGCCATCTATACCAACGTTGTCCTTACTTCTCCATATGTCAACCCAGGTGGGTTAACAGGCATATCTATTCCAGCAGCTGGAGCCTGGGAAGGAACCTTAATTACCCCAGCAGTTGCTTCTCCAATCCATCCGCTTGTTTTTCTCCTTGTATTCATCTTTTGGAAACTTCAAGAGTTGATGTTAGATACGCTCTTAACAACAAGAAATCCGACATTAGAGAAGGCACGATAAGATTAGAAGAAGGGAAATTTTTCCTACACATCATGCATTCTCTAATCCAGGATAGTGATGCACCTCCCAACCATGACTTAGAAACTACTCAATGTGGTTGATGTAAACTGATTATCCTCGGAATTTAATCTAGCACTCTGATACCAACTTTGTCACGACCGGAGTCTAGACCCCAGATGAGACCAGCGTCGTTAACCTCTAAGAGGTCGCAAACAAGACTACATATGTCATTCTTACGTCATCTAGATTAATTTTAGAGGAAAAATTGATAAATTTTTGTATCCTAAAATGCTTACTAAACATTCTATTACATGTATAATTGTTCATTATCAACCATCTAACATTAAGATCATCAAATGAAAGAAATAGTTCAAAGCTGCATTAAATGTGTACTTGCCAAAACTACACCAATACAAAGTCTGAAATGAAATGGAAAATAAAACACTAGTAGGACATGCTCCACTAGCTAAATCCTACATCTAAGCTAGATAATAACATTAGACTGCCTCGAAAGGATGAGGTCCTACCAAGTCTGCATGAAAACTCCACGTCCGAATAGCTGCAACGTCGTACTGTAAGGTATAACGCCCACCTGTGCCTAAACCTAAAAGTAGATACTTGTATGGAATTAGTTCACACTTGTAGTAACTATGGGTATATGCAAGCACACACCAAGGACATGCATGAATAAGAATAGCTCTTTCCAAGCAACATGACTATAGTATGTGTATTGTCAGTGGACTTGCCAAATTGAGACTATGAAAGTGAGTGAACTTTCCAAATTTGGATATGGAAAGTTTATGAGCTTTCCAAATTTGGATTATGAAATTTATGCCATGAGAGTAACATGTACCATCATACATAACATTTTTCACACCAGCACACAACAGTGTATACATAGCACATTCCTAATTCATATAACACATAACGTTGTTCATATCATTTATTCTTATGCCATGAAATCTTGGAATCATGGACTTGACAGTAAGACTTCCCAAACTGGAGGCTCAACATATAGGACCTCAACTAGGGAGTCTGCTTTAGCAAACACAGAGTCTGCTTTTTTAGGTCTACGTACTTCATTTTATTTCATTCATGGGCCAATGTAAACACCAGTTATACCTAGGATGTAGTTTAAGACTTTAATCAGGTTCGTTGTGCAATTACCATGAATGAACTAATGTCATTACTTGACTCTAACTCACCTCTTGATTATCCTATCTTAACACCGTTGGTATCGTTCGTTTCATTATGTGCATTATTTGTGGCTAGCCTCATTCATTCATTGGGAACTTTCACTTTAACCGACATAGATCATGTGAGCAACATGATATCCAGTGTCATGAAACCCCACACCAAAATGAGGTGGAATCACTGGCCAAAGTGACCCAAAACATGCTAGCATACATGGGAATTGAACCCCGCCAGATCCCTATATTTGCAGTATAGGTTCCAAGACTAAGATATATAAGGAGACTCATACCCGGTATGCTGGACAGTCTCATCTCATGAGAGTTATGTGAACCTCCGCCTTTCCCGAAAGAAAGAACCACCGCTCAAATATAGTCTATAGGTGATCTGTATAAAGATTAATTACATTCAACTCATACGTCATGCAAGTTGGCTTCTAGTATGAGGAGATCATAGCTCAATAGATGATTCTCATCTCATCATTAGTATTAAGTGTGTTAGAATCAATACTTTCATTAGAGTTTTCATGGAGACTGGTCTCTTCATTAACTTTACACTCTCATAGGTGAGTACGTTTTGGTATCATTTACTTAGGCTCATTTAAGATTGCTCTTATCTTTTACATTAGTCTCATATCATGTTGTCACTACATTTATTAACATTAGCACATTTTCTCTTCATAATTACTCACCCCTTTTTACGTGAATGTTCATTTCATCATATGCCAATGGACTTGGCCATTTAGTGTGTTTCACACTCTTACTTAACCCTTTTAGGGTTTTATCATTTAATTGTTTATTTCATCATTTCATTGCTTACACCTTAGGTTCACTTATTATTAATTGTATGCTAGACTTATGGGTCATACAAGCCATGAGGCCTCATTCATAGTTTGTTAAGTGACTCATATCTTCCTAAGATTATGTAGTACAAGACTTATGCATCTTATATGTATGCCAAGATCTCAATTTTGATCTAAGTAGGAAACATTATTCTTGAATATTTAATTCATGTAAGACTTATGTATCAATACAGTATTTTGGAAAGGGAAACCAGTTTAAAATCCCTTGGACAACTAACATTTTTCTTTTTATTTAATTCCAGTCCACGTGATATTGGGACCCTAGATCGAGACGCAACATGACAATTTCCTTTTTAGTTATATCCTTTGAAAATTCTTTTTCATGGCTGGGGGGTTGTGGGATCAAACCCCCACAGCCCCTTTTATTATTTTTTTAATCTATTTCTCCTTGTCTATTTCGAGTTGGCTATGAGGTTGTGGGATCAAAACCCCACATCCTCACTTTATTTTTCTTTTATTATCCTCCTTAAATTTACCTAAGAGGTTGTGAGTTTGATTTCCACACGCCTCCCCCTTTATTTAATTTTTTATTCTCCTTCTTAAAATCTGCCTAAGAGGTCGTTTGTTCGATTCCCACAAGCCTCCCCCTTTATTTTCTATTATTCACCTCATTAATCTGCCTAAGAGGTCATGGGTTCGATTCCCACCCGCCTCCCTTTTTAGGTTTCTTTTATTATCCTCCATAATCTGCCTAAGAGGTCGTGGGTTCGATTGCCACATGCCTCCCCCTTTGTTTTTCTTTTATTCTCCTCCTTAAATCTTATAGAGAGGTGGTGGGTTCGAACCCCACTCCTCTCATTTCTTATTTTATTCTTTTAAGTTATATTTTCCAGCCAATACCATGGTTCAAATCCTCTTCACCACATTATTTTTTACTTCTTTATTTTCATTGTTTTTAACATGGTGAATCACGTGTTCAATCCTCCATGACCTCGCTTGTTTTAATTATTTTTTTTCAACATTCTGAAGCCTCTTTGCTGACCAAAATTCATCACTAGAAGCTTTTAATTTTTCAGCATCCTTTATCAAGTTACACCATAGTTCTTAAGGGAATTTCATAATGCATTTAGAACATTTTAGGTGCGTTTTCATGGAGATCAAGAGTTTATTACAACTCTAAAAGAAAGTAATGAGACGAGTGCCAAATCTGATAGAGGAGTCAGAGGAAAAAATTCAAAATATAAGAAATGCAGAGGATGAGGAGGTTGGAGGAATACATACAACACATCTATAGTTGGAGAATCTCACATTATCTCTACACCAGTAGCTTGAAGAGCAGGACCATAAAAAAAGATCTACACTTCCACTACAAGTTCAAACAAGGAGAAGTAAAGATAAATCTACAAGTTGTGATCAATGAATACAAAAATGTTGTTTTGGAACACTAGATCTGTTAATTCTCCAAATTCATTTGAGCGGTTAATGGAACTTAATAGAAGAAATTGTTATTGATGCATAGCTTTTATGGATCAGCATAGTTAGATCAATACAAAGGCAGGTTAGGAATGAGCAATGCTTTGACAAATTGTTCGAACAAATTATGAATTTTTTGGATGGATATATGGGAAGGGCAGATGATTATTGATTCGTATAAGTTAATCACAATGAAATTCAGCAATGA
Source organism: Solanum lycopersicum (assembly GCF_036512215.1). Classification (NCBI taxonomy): domain Eukaryota; kingdom Viridiplantae; phylum Streptophyta; class Magnoliopsida; order Solanales; family Solanaceae; genus Solanum; species Solanum lycopersicum. The sequence goes on along the minus strand of NC_090811.1, from coordinate 39,671,287 downwards.
CAATAAATTGTTACTCATTACAACAGTGTATGCAAGGTGCAATGCATTGGAGAGGTTGGAACTGTGGGAACAACTGGAAGAATTAAATCAAGGAAATCTTTTACCTTGGGTAATAGGAGGGGAATTTAATGTGATCCTCAATGAAGAAAAGAATCTAGGTAGTTTTGGATTTTACTCAACACGAGGTAATAGATTTTGCAAGTTACATCAGTAATTGTGCTCTTTCAGAATTAAAAACTACAAGAAGCAAGTTTACGCAGTGGAATGGTAGAATATAAGAAGCGTGTATTTTTAAAAGACTGGACAGGGTGTTTGTCAATCAAAAATTCATCAATAATTTTCCTTCATCAGAAGTACAACATCTTATCAAACAGGGATCTAATCCTGCATCACTTCATAGGAATTGTGAATATGAAGAGGAACCAAACATAAAGCCTTTCAAGTTCGAAAATTTTTGGGGTAAACATCCTCAATTCAAAAGGCTTATAAATCAAAACTAGAACATAGACTTTGTGGGAAGTCCTTTGTTGAATTTCATGAAAAATCAAAAAAGATCAAGAAGACACTTTTAACATGGAGCAAAGAAGTGTTTGCGAACATACTTCATCAAATAGCCCCCCTAGAGGATGTCACAAGGATGAAAGAAATAGACATGGAAATTCAGCCCACATGCTCAAACAGAGCAGATTAAATAGGAAAGACTGGGATTAAAGAAATTCATTAAAATAGAGAATGAATACTGGAAAAGAAGGAACGAATGTGGTGGTTTGCTGATAGGTACAGACACACTAGATTCTTTCACTCCTATGTTAAAGGAAGAAGAATGAAGTTGCATATAGAAAAATCACTACAAAGCAAGGGGTGATACTTGAATCAAATCGGCAAATTGGAAAGGAGGCAGTTGATTTTTTTGCAGAACAGTTTAGACAGCTGGATCAGGAGGCATGATCTGATATACTAAACCTTATCCCCAAAAATAGTATCATTTATCATAATAAAGAAATGACTAAATTACCTAGTCATGATGAAGTTAAGAAGGTGGGCTTGTGGATCTGATGGATTTTCTGGTTTATTCTTTCAAAGTTGTTGGGAAATAATAGGAGAGGACATTACCAAATTGGTAAGGGCATTATTTTTGTGGTCAGGAGCTACCAAAATTTGTAAGACGTACCAATCTTGTCATGCTGCTAAAGAAGGAAATGGTGAAAACTTCCATTGGAGACCAATAAGTCTAAGTACTTCCATTAACAAGGTGATCTCTAGAGTGTTGCATGATACAATAACTGTTGTTCTACCAAACATTATCTCAGAGAATCAGGTAGGTTTTGTGAAGGGAAGAAGTATTAATGAGAATATTCTACAAGCACAAGAGATTATAAGAGACATCAATCTTCTTCTTTTTTTGGAAAATGGTAACTTTTATAAGAGACATCAATTTGAGGAACAAGAATGTTAATGTAGTGGCTAAATTGGACATGGTCAAAGCATATGATAGAGTATCATGGATTTTTCTGACCAAGGTATTAAAAAGGTTTAGATTTTCAAAAGTAATTATAAATATGATTTGGAGGATGGTCTCAAACAATCGACACTTAGTACTAATAAACGAACAATCGCATGGTTTCTTCCAGTCCTCGAGAGGAGTAAAGCAGCGTGATCCTCTTTCACCAACATTATTCATTATTGCTTGATGTTTTTTCTAGGGACTTAGCAACCTTCATGGAGATGATAGATTTTTGGGTTATGAGATGCCTAAATGAAGACTAGAAATCAATCAACTATCTTATGCTGATGACAAAATTTTATTTTGTTCAGATGATAGAAATTCTATGATAAAAATGATGAAAGTATTGAAGGAGTATGAACCTGATAAGAAAAACAAATTCCTTCTTTCTGTATGATCGAACCCCTTTAATTGTAGCAATCTGATAGCAAAGGTTAACAGGTATCAAGCAAGGAAATTTCTCATTCATATATTTGGGATGTTTGGTCTTTTATTAGAGAGAAATAACAAATTTCACTTTGAAGACCCGGTAAGGAAGATAGCCAAAAGGGCCGTCTCATGGCAAAATAGATTTTTATCCTTTGGAGGAAAGTACACTCTTCCTCTCTAAAAGATTAGTGAGCCAATTCATCAGATTTTTGCAAAAAAAAAAATCAGAGCATTGAGCAGCTTGGGAGGAGACGTGTTATCCGAAAAGGGAAAGAGGGCAAGGATGTAGATTTTCATTTGATGTTTTTAGGTCTCTCTTTGCTAAATTGTGGTGGAATTTCGGAACTACTTCACTGTCACATCCCGAACCACACCGTAGAAGTTAGGGTCAATCTCGGATTGCAACCGGTGTACTTGACCTCTCGGAGGTCTTGTACAAGCCCTTACGTATCACTCATCACATATACATAATGAAAAGTAATGTGGAATTAAAACTTTTCATAAAACATTTCATAGTCTTTAAAAACTCTTTCATATAAATTCATAGAAAATACTAAGTCTCAAGAGAGATCAAACTTAAGACAGAAGAATACTTTTGGAACCAACCCATGCACAATCCTAATATAAAAATACTTAGTCTATTACAATACTTCAATAAGAAACATAACAGACATCTATACCCTCAAATCAAATAAGGACATACTTCGACTTCACTTGAATGTTCCTACGATCCAAGTCTTCACTTCCCAAATGCTCCTAACCTACCAACAACTATAGAGATCGATAAAAACATGGATTAGTACAACCACATGTACTAAGTACGGCATAATGCATGAAAATCATAAAAAGCGGACATTTATTAGAAATATGCATCTTTTCATTTAAATATCATATTATAATCATAGAGCAACATTTAACAACTTAGAAACACATACTATTACATTTGAGCAATTTAACACATTTTTTAGCCAACTTAACAGTGAGCTCAACTCACTGTACAGTGAAGGAATTCACTGTTATAGTGAAGTTGCCTACTTCCTTCTTAGACACTTTATATCATGTAACCATCCCATTAAATTCATTAGTTCATTTAGGTTAGGTTCAGCACATAAAGGACATTCAAGTAATGGTCTTGGACAAGACCTAGGAACTCCAACTAACACTTTCAAAGCCTATTGTGCAATGTCTAGATAGTGTCTCATACCACCACCTAAACTTCATAGAACTTCTCTAATGCTAATAGGTATTCCATATGATGAGAATAGGCAATAACCGACATAGACCATGATAGCAAGACATGGAATTCGAAGTTCTAACCTACTCCAATGAGAGTGTTCTACTTGGCAATGGTAGAACTTAGACACATCCCATATAGACACATGGTTAAGAAATATGAAGGGCATGCTTTGTAATCTAGTCATTTTCTTTAACTAGAACTACTTCCCTTACTATACTCACTCGGTGCTAGCCTTCATTCTCATAGAGTAATTTACACTTAAGGTTCATATAAAGGGGTTTCATATCAAGTTCATAACCAATCACATATACCCTACCAATGAAAGGTCCACTAGGGCTACCTCACAATGGCGACAAGAAGCTCATCATGACTTTCCTAAGGATTAATATGATGTTGTTCCAGCCAATTAACCTTAAGTCTATCATTCCTTTACTTTGAAGGATACCATTATGCCTTTCGACTTCAACATTTATAACCTTACCACTAGGTTCAAGGTTTCACATAAAGGACCCTCTTAACATCATTTAAGGCCACATGTCATTCATACTTTCAAGACTAAGAGACTTTAGCATCCTAAGTCAAGACATCACATGTTCACATTCATACATACATCAAGCAAGGGACACAAGTCAACCAAGACAAGACACCACATACTTCACTTTAACTCATAATACATGTCATTGTAGAAGCACATGGAAATAACTCTTATCATTTTCAAGTTATCCTATATACTATCATATCAACATAAATATGACCACTATAGACTCATTAGTCAAGTAGAAATAACATGCATCAACCCTAAGACTATACACACAAAGCCATAGTCATAATCTAACATGATCACCTACATAACATCAATAGAACACATACACTTTCACATTACTTAACATTTAGATAGATATTTTCATACTTCACATAATCAGTTACACAAATAACTAGATTACATCAAGTAGTTTGCCGACAAGGCCATGATCATTACATTACTTAAATTAACGCCGACGAGGTCACATCAATTACAATTAAAGCACATAACACCACCACCATAAGTTGACCATACCAATCAGAACATAATTGAAGCCTAATCAACATAAAAATAAAGGAAATAGGGAAGATTACCACCACTACATCATCAATAACTCAATCCAATGCCAAATCACCAAATTCGATATCACAAGGCCCTTACCCGTGGTCATAACCAACAATTCAACATAATTATAACAATATTCATGAAACTAGGTCAAATTACTACACATTCATCAATCTAATGCAACCTAGATATCAATTTACTATAATTATAATCAATAGCCTACATAATACTACATTAGAATTCATCAACAATAGATCAATATCAAGTAACTCTAAACTTAGTAAAAAACTAGGGTTCATCCAATTTATGGGTTCATAGGTTATTTTAGTTTTAAATCATCAATACAATAACAATTCAATCATAATTCAATGTTTGAAATCATTAATGCAAGAACCATGGAATAGATCATAAAATTGGATAATTCAACTTTAAAAATTTTATAAACATCTTCGAAAGTTGGGCTCCTTGATGAAGAGAGTTTCAAGGATCACAATCCATACCTTTATGAAGTTAATTCTTCAATTTGATGAAGAATCTCCACTCAATTCGTCAGTCCAAGCCCTTCCTTAAGTTTTGGCTCCACTGGAGTTCTAGGGAATTTCTAAGGGATTTTGGGGTTTTGATTTGGAAGAATGAAATCTTCTAAGAGTTAAGATTTGTATACATGTTTAAAATACCCCAAAAAAAACCTTAGGAATTGTCAAACCTCTTATTTGAAAGTGGGGTGAATTTACAAATTCACCCCTCACTTGGTAGTGAACTATACGCAGGGACAATGCCCATCGACGGTTGGCAGTCGACGGACCATTTGTCCTCAAAACGGACCGTCCTGTCCTTCCGTCGTTAGGTTCAGAGACTCAACATTTGTCTCTTCTCTCCCAAGACTAAGTTTCCACCAACGGCACCCATCGACAGAGCGTCGACTAGCCCACGAGACGTCGATTGCCTCAGTCGTTTGGGGCTGTCTTGGACAGTCTTGGAACCAACTTTGGGTCCTTCCTCAAGGACCCTTGTATGGTCCTTGGGAATATTTGCTCGGACGTTTCTAACCCAAACATGATTGTATATGAGTTCAGCACCTCTCATATGAGTTATGTGAGGCCTTACATTCATCACTTTGGAGTAGAATATGTGGAATAAATATTGCAATCACAAGAAACACCGGTGTTTCTCATGTATTGAGGAAAATGGTGGAGGTAAGAGAAGAAATTGAGCATGATATATTGTGGCAAGTAAAATCAAGAAATTCAAGCTTTTGGTTTGATAATTGGACCATGCAAGGTGCTCTATATTTCACATAAGGGGATCTAGCCAGAGACGACTAAATTGAGGTGAAAGATTTTTAAAACGGAGGGAATGGAATATTAATAAGCTTCTTGAATACGTATCACCTTAAATGATTGCGCACATTTTAGAAAATATTAAGGCTGGAAAGGAACCAGATATGATTGACAAGGCGTGGTGGATGGAAAATTCAAAGGGAGTATTCATAGCAAAATCAGCATACATAGCATGAGACGTAGCATTAATGAATTAGGGAGGATGGACCAATAGGGGTTAAAGAGGCTCCCTTTTAAAATTTCATTTTTTCTATGGAGAGCTCGGAAGAGAAAAAATTGCCAGAGACGACAATCTTAAAAGGATGAAGATGCAAATAGCTTCTAAATGCTACTGCTGTACCATTACCATTTTCAAAAAAATGTTACTGTTGTGAAATGGAGAGATGGAGACAATGACACACTTATTTCTAACAGCCCCCACAGCCCAAAAGCTATGGAGGCAGTTTGCTTCATGTGCAGGCATCAACATTGAAGGGTTACAGCTGCAGTAACTCATTATGAAATGGTGGGAGCTATGACTAATTCAGAAATACACTCAGTACTAATAGTTGTCCCAGCTATTATTATGTGGGAATTATGGAAGAGAAGAAACGCAAGAAGGCATGGAAAGGGAACTTCCTTTAAGAAGATGTACTATTAATGTCAACTAAATGTACATTACCTTATTAAAGTAAACTTCCCATGGTTGAGGAATATACCACATATCTGGCAGGGCATGTTCGATCAACAGTTAACTTAAGGAATATACGTCTATTCTTCACTATTTGGCTGTAAAGTGGACTCGCCCCAGAAAGGTTGGGTAAAGTGTAATACAGATGATGCTGGTAAGGGTAATCCAGGAGAGAGTTCATATGGTTTTTGTATAAGAGATAGTAGTGGAGATTTACTATATGCAGAAGCTAAAAGTATTGTAGTTGCAACAAACATGAAGGCTGAATCTATGGCTATATGGAAAGCCTTACAATATTGCATAAAACATGGATCTTCTAATATTCAGCTGGAAACTGACTCATTAAGTTTAAAGCTAATAAATAGAGTTACATGAAAAGTTCCATGGGAGATAGCAGAGAAGAGAGGAGATTAAAGAGATGGTGAATTGGCTAAATGTACAAATTGAGCATACTTTTTGAGAGACAAATCAACTAGCAAATCACATTTCAAATACAACTATCAATCAAGCAGAATTACAACATTTTCACAGCTTCAATCAATTATCTAGCATGGTATGGAGAATTACAAGCATGGATAAAAGATGCATTCCTACCATTACAATTAAAACAAGGAATATTACAGTCAATCAAAGTCGAGCATAAGGAGAAACCACATAAAGCCCCAGGGGTTTCCAAAAACTGAGCTTTTCACTGGGTTTCAGAGACCAAGAGAGCTAAATGAGTTAAATACCTAAAGCCTGTTAAATTTTTGCTACATTTTTCAATTAAAAAAAATTAAAGTCACCGGCCCCACCCTGCACCGCCTAAGACTCACTTGCCCAACACACTCATGTTTACATCAGCCAGGCTGATCTCATCCCCACCACTAGCATTTAAGTGCGCAACCTATATTTAGTTTGCACGGATATTTTCTAGAACAAGCATGAAAATTCATCCATGAAAACACTTGTTTTTTTCTCAAACTTGTACATGATCAAACAGGCATCCTAGGAAACCAGTAAATAGAGGAGGATGAAAACGAGACACTTGTTGCTTACAAAACTAGATACCTGATAAATAAAATAATACTATATCTGGAGAAACACGTACTAACAGAACAGCCCATGGGATGGCCAAGAAAATTATCTATCGTAAAATGAGAAATGCTAATCAGTATAGGGAGAAGGTGGCTTTTCCCAGCTTTTTGATGCACATCTGCGCTTAGGTCATCAACTGTATAATCTCTATATAAGCATCCTGCTAAGACCTCTTTAAAGTCATCAACAAGGGAAAATCATGAGCCACACCAAAAAATACAAACTGTTATTGATTTTCGGTAAACAGACCAGAAAATGCCTTTCACTCTCATCACTTCCTCAATATGTATGACATATTCATTACAACCCCTGGGTGGGGGGAAGAAACCTCTAAAAGTGATATAGAACACTCATCATGAGATTCTCTACAATATCTAATTATAGAAATGACTTTGATATTGTTCTAAAATCATCAATCTTCTTTACAAATAAAAGAAAATTAATATTTTACCAAAATTTTATACAAATTTATACAAGAAACAGGCTTGAATTTCCCTCTTTATTCAGCTTACATTGCGAACAGAAGGTTCTTTATCAGTTTTACATTTTTGGATGCTAAGGAAGAAAGAATCATGTTGTTGAATTAACTGATCATATGAGTGATGAGAGCTGCATCCAAGAGACGCCCCTTGGAGTGACTTGGGAAACATCACTGAACGATTGAGCATTAAATCAACTTTATTGAATTAGCCATGAAACATTGCGACTAAACCCACCCTCTCTTCGGAGTCCAGTGCTTTCAGCCACTGTCACTGATTTATGCCACTGTTTTGCACCAATGGCTTGTTCATGACGCTGCAACTACATTGTTGTAGTGACGTGACTTGGAAACACCAAAGTTTCAATCAAGTATTGCTAATTATTTCCCTTCACACAAATTGTGGCTCAATATTACCTTAGTTTGATTCATATCAATGCTCAAGTGACTGGAGGTAGAATGTTTCCATGAACAAGATATTGTTGCAAGTTTTCTCTGTGTACAGAAGAAATAAGCAAAAAAAGTTAAAACAACTATTTCTAGACTTCTTAGTTGTGGGCAAGCCCTCTTATCAGTGCAAATAGAATCTCATTGTGTCATGTTCGTTTACATGTCAAATTTATAGTTGAATTAACTTTCATTGATCTTCTGAATAATACAAAATCTTAATCCAGTAGATTAGAGTTCTATTTATCCTTACACCTTTTATTTTCGGTGATCTATCAGAAGGTTGGTGAGAGCAATTGGTTTTCTAGGAATAAAGTTGAAAACTGCCCATGTTCCCCTTCTTCTTCAGTTTGAGCATTCTTACTTTGCATTTAAAAAATTAAAACAATGTAAAAGGTCATCGGATTGCAAAATGCATGTGTCATTCTTTCTAACGCATTTCAGACCAGAGTAATAACTCAATTTTCCATTTAACTCCCTCAAGCCAAAATAATAGGGAAAATTAATGTTCATTCGCTTAATCCTCCATCTCTGAAACATTATTCGATGCAGAATATGTCAGGTGTGTTTTCGAATATCTTCCAGAAAATTTTCAGAAGGTTTTCTGGAAGAACGCAAGTAGAGTAACATGTGTTTAGATAGCTATTTTTGTAAGTTATATTGTGACATTCTGGAAAAAGAATCTAGATAAGTATCTCAGAGAAGATATTATCCAAAAAAATTTAAAAAACATTTTTCAGCTGAAATCGGTCAAACACACAATCATTTCACCTGATAGAGTATCTCCGAGATTAGTTTATTCCCCTAATTTTTCATCTATCCAACTTTCAATGATAACAACCATTTAATCAGGTTTTTGGAAACAAATATGTCGCCTTTTTCTTCCAGAAATAACAAACACTCTTCACTAACATTTTAACCACAAAAGGGAAAAAGAAACAGTAGAGAATCGAAAGAATATTCATTTACCAATACTACTAGCAATCCTACCCAAAAAAACCTTAACCTGTTGAAATATTACTTGATAACGGTCCATTTTCCAGTCAGCTGTACCAATTTATTACTAATTGGAGAGCTAGTTGAATCACTTTACTTGTTCCAGCATGGCCTAAAATATTTTACATTATTAATACAAACATTTGTATCCAAGCAAAAGTCTTTTTAATCTGCAATGTTTATGTGTACTCTAGTACTTGAAAAAATAGTAATTCTTTAAATAGGACATACCTTCATTGATAATCTCTTCAAAATCTTTTTGTCTCTTATCACATCGTATAAAAGCTCATAGGCATAATAGGTGATATGATTCTTCTTCAGCAAGTCTTCCACAACAATCTTAGGAGCCGCCACCTCCTTTTTATCTACTTCAAAAATTGTGTGAACCACATGAGGGACAACACCTTTCTGCACCATGAGATGAATGATACCAACTGCATCGAGTAACCTGTTCTTCACACATAGGCAATTGATCACTTGTCCCGCTGTTTCTTTTGATGGAAGAAGTTCTTTCGAAAAGTTTTCAAGCAAAAACTTGTATCCAAATTCAGTATTGTCGACCTTGCAGAAACCATCTATCATACAACGGTATGTGTAGCTGTCAGGAGGACAGCCACATTCATTCATCTCAAGAAAAAGCTTCTCTGCCATGTCCATTTTCAGCTTTTTAGAAAATGCACTGATCATTATATTGTATGTTGCAGTAGTATGAAAATACTTATATTGCCTTCTCATTCTTCTGAATAGCTCATAAGCTCCATCCAAATCCTCATTCTCACAAAACCCATTTATCAGAGTGCCACAACTCACTGTATCAGGAATAAGACCCCTGTTTTGAATATCCTCAAGTAATTCTAAAGCTTTCATAAGCTTTCTAGATTTACAGAGGCTTTCAATGAGTATATTATATGTGATTATATTTGGGACGCACCCTTTTTCCACCATGACTTTGAAGGTTTCCATCACATCATCAGAAGTTTTAAGCTTGCAAAGTCCATTCAATATTGTGTTATAGGTTATTACATCTGGAACAACATCATGATCCCACATTGTATTTAGAATCTCGATTGCATCAGCCAATTTTGACTGTTTGCAATAGCCATCAATCAAGGTGTTAAAGGAAAAAATATCAGGAAGGATCCCCTTGGTCACGGCATCATTCAGGATATTACTAGCATCAGATACACAGCCCATCTTGCACAACCCATTGATGATCAGATTATAAGTCCATGAATTAGGCCTGCAACTTTTCTCATGCATTTCAGTAATCAATTTCAATGCTTCTAAGATAAGTCCCTGCTGACACATTCCCTTAATTATGGTATTATAGAGGATTACATTAGACTCCATACCTTTACCTATGGCTTCATTAAATAAACTCTTGGCTCTGTTGAAGTCACCATCCTGGCATAATCCGTAAATAAGGGAGCAGAAAGTAAAAACATCAGGAACAAAACCTTTAAAAACTGCATTTTTAAGGATTATGTCCGCTTGCTGTATCATACCCGATTTGCAATATGCACCAATGATTGTGTTATAGGTGAACGCATCAGGATCAAATCCGCGGTTCACCATTTTATGCAAGTAAGACTCAGCTTCAGCAACCTTTGAGTGTTTGCATAAACCACATATGAGAGTGTTATAAGTGACTACATCAGCATTTAAACCTTCTTTCCTCAAAGCTTCAAACACCCTAGCAGCTTCATGTAGCTGGCCGTTTACAGAAAGACCTAGTATTAAGAGATTACATGTAAACAAATTTGGAAACACCCCTCTTTTCAGAATCTTGTTAAGAAGCCTTTCAGTTTCTTGGACTTCCCCCTTCTTACAAAGTGTACATATAAGCTTATTAAACGTAGTAACATTAGGAGTTATTCTGAGCCTAAGCATTTCATCAAACAATTCACAAGCCTCAACTCGACAGTTCACTTCATAAAATCCAGCAATTACTGTACAGCAGGCAACCGCATTAAATTCACATCCTTGATCAAGCATGTTATTCAAGAGCCTTAAAGCAACCTGAGGCCGGTTTGTCCTACAAAATGACTTTATCCTAATAGTAAAGGTATACACATCAGGAGAAATACCATTTTCCAGCATTTTCATATACACTTTATGGGCTTGTTTAAAATAAGCATGTTCAACCAATATATTCATGATTGTGTTAAACGAATGAACAGACGGTTCACAATTGAAAAATTCCATCTTCTCAAACACATCAACGGCCTGTTGAACTTTCCCCTTCTTTCCATAACCTCTAATAGCAGTAATATACACCCCTTCTAACAACCTATTATCAATATTTTTCCTGGCTTCTTCAATGACACTTTCCATTGCATTGAACTCTCCATAATAACTAAGCTTTTCAACAATACATTTGTATGTAAACAAATTATGGCTAAACCCATGTTCCTTTTTCACTGAATTGAATATTTCTAGTGCCCTTAACGGGTTCTTTTGACATTTTAATACAGCAGCAACATGTTTAGGAAGTAAAACAGCAGTCATTTGCTTGATAACCAAACAGTACAAGTCAATTATATCGATGTTGCTCAATTCAGGTCTCTGAGTAACTCAATCATTACTCCCAATGAAACCCAGTAAACCAATTCAACTCTTTCACTACAGGCAGGGAAAGTACAAATAAGAAAAATGTAAATGGTAGAATAGCATTACCTGAGTCGTTTACTGGGTTTAGTTCGGCGACAAGAGAGATTGAGACGGCCGGCGAAAATGTTGGCGGCTCAACCAAGTGCCCGTTGCTAGAGTTATTAAAAATGGGAAAAAAAACTCAAATATGGTATTGAACTCTTCATTTACTTTATCCTTAAAAATATGGTTTATTTATATCTTCACTATTTAACAAAAGTTATTTATGTCATTATTTTTAATAATTATTTTGTAAAATTATTTTTAACACCTTGTCAATTATAATTTGGTAATGCCATTAATTTTTTTAATAAAAAAATTAAAATTATGAACTAAAATTGAATTAAAATAACTCACCCAAATAAAATTAGGATATATTAATATTTGAGTGGATATTTATTTGGATGGGTTATTATAATTTTTTAATTCATAACTTTAATTTTATTTATAAAAAAAGATAATGACGTGGCTGAATTATAATTAGTGACGTGTCAAAATGATTTTGCAAAATTACTATTAAAAAATAATAGCATGAATGAGTCTAAACTTAAATGGTAATAACATAGATGAGCCAAATTTTTAAAGGATGGCATAAATTAATCTTTTTCTGAAAGTTCGATGGCATATTTGAGTTTTTTCTTTAAAAAGTTATGCATGGATGTCTTTTAATAAATAATTATTAATTTTAGCAGTATTTTTTATTTTTTATTTATTACTTATCATTTATAGTAATAATATATTAAATTTTCAATGTGTATCAAAAGTGAACTAAATATGTAATATATATGTATTATTTAAAAATATATTATATTTATTTAGTAAAAAGTTGACATTTTATTATATATATACATTAAAATGTGTGATAAAAGTATTATATATCAATAAAATTTGTATCATATATGAATGATAAATTACTTATTGTTATATGCATTAAAATAAATTATACATATATTATAAGTGATTACGTGAAAAAAATTATTATTATTATAAATCATAAATATTTTTTATTTATAATATATTTATGCAAGTTTCCTATTTATTATGCCACCATGATAACAAACTAATTATCCACATATTCTTTCTAAAAAAATCTGCTTTTTATTTTTCTCTTTTCTTGATTCCTTTAATGATTCATTATTATTAATATTATTATTGATAATAAATCTTTCAATTGAATTTTATTGCAGCGTTTTTAATGATTCATTATTATTAATATTATTATTGATAATAATAATGATCTTTTGAAAATTCTTTATAAAAATTATCTATAATTCTGACTTCAGAATTCAATTTTTTTAATAAAAAATCTACATTTTAAATTCAAAATTTAATTAATTTTAAAATATAATGATTCAAAATTTAAATAATAATATCAATCATTTTGGAGATAAAGTTAACTATCTTTGTAAAATTATAAATTTTATAATAAATTAAATTTATATTTTGTAATTAAAAAGAAAACAAATGGCAGTACTATCAAAATACGATTATTATTATTATTATTATTAATATTATTATTATTATTATTATTATTATTATTATTATTATTATTATTGAGATTTCAAAAATTAATATTTAGAATCGATGATAATGACGACTGTTATTGAAAATTATATTAACAATAATCTTTATTATATTTTGTATGAACTTTTTTTATACCAAAATAACATCTCACTTATGCGTTAGGACAACAAAATGGCCATTTGTGGAAACTTAAGATTCATCTATGGCAATAGAAAATTTATTTTTGGCAATATAAAATTTATATGTGGCAACAGAATTTTCATGTGTGGCAATAGTAGTTACATCCGTGACAACATAATATTAATTCAAGGCAACAGACTATCCACATGTAACAACACAATGTTATTATTATTACTTGTGTTTTTCTTCGTTTTCCTTTTGTGTGGTACAACAAGTACACCGGCGAATTTGAATCACCCTCAGCTCTAGCTAGTCACCAGTAAATCAAGCTTTAGAGTAGCCTATTTCTTATAACTCGTGTTGGATTCTCTCGGTCATGATATTATGTCTTCAGTATTAAGACATAAAGTATTTTGGATTTATTTTTGTGTCTTGGATACTCTTAGACTTGGTATTTAAGGATTTGATGTCCTTGTTTTGATAACTTTTAGGTTTTGAAAATAAAATGTGATAGACTCTAGTGGATTTGTATTTCTTAATTTAATAACTTTTGAGCTTCCACACTATGGTTGTATTTTGTAAGAAATAAAATTAATATATGTTGAGATTGGAATCCCTTGGTTCGCTTACCAAGGAGGTTAAGTGTGGTGCCATTGATGAATCATTTTAGACCGTGAAAAAACTTGATATTAGAGTCAGGGTTTAGTGATCTCACCACACAACGACATATGTAGTAGAGTCTTGTGAAATGATGTGAGAATTACTTTTTTTTGGGAGGCTATAGGACTTCAGTAAGAATATTTCACCATAACATACTTGATCATTAACGACTACTTCTTAATGAAGGGACCTAAATAGTGTTGTTTTAACTGTAGTTGTAAAGACAAATATTGTTTTGGACATTAAAGCTAATTTTATACCAACATTAATGAGGCGATAAATTTAGTTGTAAAAAGTACAATAAGTGGTCGCTAAGACGAATTTAATCAATGAAAAATTAGAGTTTTTTTCTTAAATTATCCCTCAATTATGACTTAAACCTAAAGGGGAGTGCAAGATTGGTTTATCACGAAATAGGCACATTAATGAGGTTCTTTAGGCAGAAGATTTCATCAATATGATGTCTAAACCTAATTTTTATAAGTTATAAAGGTATGGTTCTTCTTATATGATGCAACCTTTGATTTGTGATATTGTTTTTAAGATTGAAGATGAAACAACTCAGGCAATTTCATTGATCTCCTTTCTGGACTTGCAGTAAATCTCTTTGTTAAATAATCCATTTTTTTAATCGCATCAGCAGTAGGAAACCTCTACAACTATACATGGTGACGATCAATAAGACTTGACCTAGTTGTGCTAGGACAAAGATGTAAGTGGATCTTCTAGCAAATTTCCCTAAGGTAGTATAGTTTGAAGTCATGAACGATGAGACTACGACTTCTAGGGTGGAGAAAATTCATATTTAATATGACATGGTTTCGATATACTAGGAGTATTGTAAAATACAAGGGCATGCAGAATAGAATGTAGGGTTCTATATCAAGAACTCAAGGCTCAAAAGAAGAAAGATTGACATGAAGATAATGAAAGGATTGTTTGCAATGCACAACAAGAGTTAGCCCTAAAAAGAGTGGGAATGAAGTTTAATAAATGACATCCTACCAATAAAATAATCGTAGGCATGAAGAGAATAATTGAAAGGTAGAAGATGAGGATGTTTGAGCATGCAATTCATTTTCAGTAAAAAATAATAAGGTTCATGACAGAGAGAGTAGTACACATAATGAAATCATGGAGAATTAGATAAATCAAGATAATCACCACATCACTTTTATAATTGTTATGAAGGAAGTGCCAGGAAATAAAAATACTAAGCAGATAGACAAGGAGAATGTCCATGTAAAATCAAAGAAACTCAATCAAGAAATTTGGTAGGCACAATAAAACACAGGGCTGAAGGGCTGAGTAACTCTGAGGAAGAGTTTATACCTAAATAGTAGACATTATAGGGGTCAAGGAAAAATAGGAGATCCAGATCTAGATGAGCTACAACATACATAATTGTGCAGAACTGCAGGAAAATTTTCAACAAGATAAAAAAGAGGAAGCAGAAGAACTAAAAAGCATAGATGATAAATCATAGTGAAGTAGGATCTGTGCAACAAGTATGATTAGAGATTTATTAGTTGTAGTTAAACGTGAAAGTGAAACTGATTTGATCTTGTTCAAGGAGTTGGAAAATGTTGAATACCCTTTACCTGTACAGATGTCAAGTGAACTAGATGGCGCTCAACATCACCTAGAGGTGTTGGACTTAGGTTACTCAGCTTTTAAACATTACTTCCTGTTATCACAGAAAAGTTAGCATCAATAGAAAGGTTACATGAACTAGTAACAGACAATAATTTGATCAAGGAACTTGTAAACATGACAATTTCATAGAAGAGAAAACAAGTGGAAGATTAAAAAGAAGAAAACATCTCCAATATGCAAAACAATAGTAAAGAGGCAGGGTTATCATTTGAAAATACCAAAGAATATTTGCGGTGAAATATGCTAATTATAATACTAATGGGAAGATTTGAGCGTTTATTCCACTCATTTAATTAATCACCGATGTGGGACTTTTTCATTATTTAAAACCCTATATCACGCCATGTTCTTAGCATCTAGTGCATGAAAAATATTTTTTTGGAAGGCCCCAACATCGGGTGAGACGGGCTCTCCTCTAATACTACAATGTAGGGAAAACAGAGGTTCCTTAGCTACAAAATTAGAGTTGCACAAAAAAGATGAAGGAAATACCTTCGAGAAGTGCTTTAATAAGAATATCTACCACCTGTTCTTCTGTGCTATTACCATTCAACTCAATCACCCCTTCTGCATCTACATCACAAAAAATATTTGTTGCTCTCTTTTGTTCTTGGTGAAGATCAGCAAGTAATTTCCTCAGCCACAACACTATACATGTGGAAGATGCTTCTGCAACATATTCATCCTCGGAAGACGACAATGTTGTTATTTAATGTTTCATTGAGCTCCAAGTAATAGCAGCAGAACCAATAGTGAAAAGTTTCCCAAAAACACTTTTTCTAGCGTTCACATTCCCTGCCCAATCACTATCGAAATAATCATAGAGATCAAAATTAGTACTTTGAAAGTACCGTAGTCCTAATCCTGTAGTTCAAGCAACAAAGAGCAACACTCTATTCGCTGCTCCAAGATGTTGCTTCGACGTTCACACCATATGAGGCGAGATACACCTTGTTGGAACAAACATTTTCACTTTAACTTGGATTATGCAGAAGTCTAGGCATTACCTGTCTGCATACATCACGTACTTGATCTCAAAAATGGATCCATTACTGTACATCTTTCAGAAACCAATGCCTATAGGTAAGCTCGCAAAGTGGAAAATTTTGTTAAGAGAGTTTGATATTGTGTATATGACATAAAAGGCCATCAAAGGACAAGCCCTGGCTGATCACCTCGCAGAAAACCCGGTGGACCAAGACTAGAAGCCGCTATGACTTACTTCCCTGATGAAGAGGTTTCGTTTGTAAAAGAAGACATATCATAGCCATATGATGGAGGTTGTTGTTTGATGGAGCATAAAACTCTATTAGAGTTGGAATAGGAGAAGTCTTAATTTCAAAAACAGGTCAGTATTACGTGATCTCAGCCAAGATTAGGTTCTACTGTACCAATAACATTGCGGAATATGAAGCTAGTATTCTCAGAATCAGGATGTCAATAGACATAAACATCAAAGAACTCTTGGTGATAGGAGATTCCGACTTGTTGGTTCATCAAGTGCAAGGAGAACGGACCACTTAGAATGTCAAGATCCTTGCTTATTTGCATTACATAAAGGAGTTGAGTAGAAGGTTCAAAAGGATTGAGTTCAACATGTCCCTCACGCTCAAAGTGAGTTTGTCGATGCTTTGGAAATATTGTCCTCGATGATTCAGCATCCAGACAAGATTTACATCGACCCTATCGACGTAGAGATACATGATCAACATACATACTGTTTTCATATAGATGAGGAATTAAATGGGAGACCATGGTATTATGATATCAAAAGGTTGATAGAAGTGCAATAATATCCTGAAAATGCCATAAATAAGCAAACACGGGCCATAAGGAGGATGGCCAATAATTTCTTCCTTAACGGTAAATCCTATATAGGAGAACTTCAGATTTAGGATTATTGTAGTGTGTCAGTGCCGCATAAGCGACATGGCTTTTGGAAGAAATACATTGGAATGACCCGCTAGGTCATTTTGAGCACTAGGACTATTTTGACTCCTTTTGAAAATTTAAAGGGGTATTTCTAAACTATTTGAAGACTAAGAGTATTTAGTTGATAAAATTTTTAGTGAAGAATTAATATAGTTAATAGTTAATGGGTCATATCCATAATTCATTTAATATCTTATACTTGACCGATAATTTATTTAAGTTAGTGGGATTAGTTTATTTGTTATACTTATTTAACACTAGAAAAACAGAATAAAAGGGTTCAAAAACTACCGGCGGCGTGGGCATAATAGTTACTTGTGAGTCGTGTATTTCAGGTAAGCTTTTAATCTAATTGTGTTATTGAATGTTCATAATATAGATATTATTCTGATTTTTAAGATCTAATGGGACAATATGGTGAAAAAGTGGTAGGGTTAGGTGTTAGTCATTGAGCGAAGGAATTTTAATTTTTATTATATTCTGTTTTATATTTATGTGTCAATTTTCCAATTTTCGCTTTGTATACCTGCAAGGTTAGTGGACAATTTTGTGACTTTCTAATTCTTATTTTATAGATAATATTATTATTTTTCTAAAATTTTGATTTGAGTTTCAAGAATGCAATGGCTAGAATAGGTAGAAAGAGATGATGAAATAATGGTTCCATATTATGGGTCCTTACTAGTACTTGGTTGAAATTTTGGATTTTTCTTAATTACTTTTGGCAAGGTTTTAGCTTAAATTAGTTCCCAAGGATTTTCAAATGGCTGTCAGTGATAGTTCTCTTTATTTTTGGATTGAGAAATTGTATGCAAAGATACAGGCGTATAGGAATTTAAGGTGCAACAAATTAGTTCTTTGTAAACGTTTTTAAGTTGGCTTATTTTCTTATTATTATCACATTAAGATACTGGTTTTTGGTATATTGAGATAGTTAATTAATTATTAAGTGTATATTATATGATTTAAAATTAAATTTTTAGGGTATTTGGAGAGATTAAAGTTCAATTCTTGACTTAAAATTTAGAAAGTATAATAATTTT